>NC_133371.1:10410286-10479677 GCF_049309525.1 Garra rufa
CCTCCAATTTAAGCATGTACATATATTTCAGGATGTGGTGCATCCCCGGGAACAATAACTTTGGATCTGAAATAAACTGATTCAGAATTATAGCTTTCAGAAAAAAAGTGGTCTCGTGGCACAACTTGCCCCTCGGTGCGGGGTAAGTTGTGCCTTTGGGGAGAATACATTGGGGTAAATTGTGCCAGTGATTATTTAAGTTAAAAAGAACATTTTAATGTCATGAACTGTAATGCTATATAAAATCAAGACAAATTCAATACAAAATTGCCCATTTAAGGTTTATTTAGATATCGTTACCCTATTAAACTATTGGCATGTCATATTTTCTACTTTTTCGGAAAACACAAAAAATCTCAAATACACAATAATTTGTGAATAATTAGAACGCTGTCTGTCAACAAAACACTGTCTGTCAATTATGTAGCATATATGAAAGAAGTTACTTTCTTATGAACATTTCTGAACATCCCATTGTGACTTAGGCCACTTAAAAAACTGACAAATGGCAGATAAATCAAACACTGATGAGACACGCTCATCTTTTCACACAGATTATCCCATGGGTATGTAGGTCTAGATCAGGGATGCCCAACCCTGTTCCTGGAGATCTACCATCCTACAAAGTTTAGCTCCAACCCTAATCAAACACCCCTGAACCAGCTAATTAATCTCTTAGGTAGCATGTGATAATTACAGGTTGTTCACTCACAGGACATTGGTTTCACTTTATTTTGATGGTCCCTTTAGCACATTTTGTTAACTATAATTAACGTTGCATCCACATATCTACTAACTTCCAACTAGAGTGTTAGTAGAGTATTAGTAGAGGGGTAGGGTTAGGGTTAGGGTTAGATTAAGTTGACATGTTCTTGCAAAGTTACTTAGGTCCCACATTACTTATTGTCAACAGAATGTTCAAAAGGGACCATCAAAATAAAGTGTTACCAGGACATTTCATTTCCAAACTGCCTCAATATGTATAGCAGTCATCATAATAAAGTGTTGCTATTATTAATCTATTTCAGACAAAATTAAACATTCCTTTAGTGGTCATTCATTCATTCAATAATTTATTAATTTAACTTTGAAAGGAAACATGCAAGAAACATCATTTTGCAGAAATGTTGCCAATGTCTTGTTTTTATTTGTTTGCTTGCAATAACTATTCAATACTTTAGTCATTTAATACATTTATTCATTTATTCATTCAGTCATTCAAGTAAAAAAAAAAAAAAAAAAAGACAAACTGTATTAGCACATCACTATATCTATCTAGTACTCACAGCGCTGTCAAATTTCAGTCTGGGTTTAAATATGGAACTCCACAGGCTCAGTGTAGTGTTGAACGTAAAGATGGTTTACACAGGCAATTTCCACATTGCCTATCAGCGACATGCAGAAAATGAAAAATGCATTATTCAGTATTTATATCCTGCTATATTAGACATAATGCATGTTACAGAAGAACAACTACTCATATTCCCCATGGAGAGATGCAGCCCTACAGGACTCAGCTATTAATGTCATGTGTTGATAAGCACGGTCAGCCACTGTAAATCTCATTTTCTGTAGAACAGTTCCATTATTGCTGCAAGAAGAGAGAAGCATAAATATATTAATGTATTATTTATATTTATTCCATTATTTGGAATATTTAATGCTTTCATTGTTTTTTATGATGCTTTTTTTTCTCTATAAAATGTAATTTTGCACTTCTTTCCAGGAGATACTGAATGTACATTTTTATAGTTTTAGCATGCCAGACATTGTTGTTATAGTCAAAGCTTGGTGAAGTTTCATATTTCATTTTATGTAAAAATAGTGCCCTAAGAAAACATGTTTACTTGGAGGAAATGTGGTAGGCCTTGGAGGCATGGACTTGTAATGAAGTGATTATTCAAAAAATGATCAGCATACACGCTTGCATATGAAACCCTTTTGCCTTGAGCTACAAATCTAAAATTCACATCTCAACATATTTTCAGATGTGTTTGTACACATTCCAGAATGCTGTGCAGCAAAACCACCCATGTGAGATGCATGTTATGATCAATATTATATTGTACACTTATGTGAATGTCAGCTTGAGTGCTGCTGTTTAGAAGGGGAAGTAACACTTGACAACATCATTTATAAAAAAAAAAGTAAATAAATAAATCTAGATATTCTATTTTAATTAATTAATTAATTAACTTATTAGTAAGTTTTCTATGGAAGCCTGATGTTTCTGCCTTAGTAGTTGGGTTGAAAAAAAGTAAAAATGAATGAATGAATGGACAAACAAACATAAATAAATAAATAAAATTGCAGTACTTAAAATTGATTTTATAGGAATTGCATTCACAATTGCAATTGCAATATTGTGAAAAGTTATTGCAATTGTAATAAAGTTGCAGTCATGGAAAATGCATTCAAAGTTGTGCAAAATGCAGATGTTGCAATTGTTGCAGTTATCTATTTATTTTATGCTTAATGTTTTGTGTGTTTATTTGTTTCAAATTAATTGCACTTCCATATTTTTCATAATTTATATAAAATAATAATAATAATAATAATAATAATAATAATAATAAACTTTACTACAGTATGTGATATATATTTTCATATATACAACTGTTTATAGCACTGTACCACAAGCAGTGTATTTTTTTTTTAATAAAAATCCACAAAGTTCTGTTGCAACCAAGAGGTTTGTTTTTTGTGTCAAAGCTTGATTTTTGTCCAGAGATGAAAATAGACACAAAAACTCCATTAACTATGAGAGGAATTGACTCTAACCTCAATCCCCATGTGACAAAATCACATCCACTTACAGAGCAGAACAATAAAGTTCCCTCACATCTCTCTGCCACACTCACGCCATCAAAAGCAGCCATTTTAGCTTAGTTTTGTAGTCAGCTGTATTTTTAGGGGTCTGCTGTGACCCCAAACACAACACAACATACATCACGCCTAATTACAGAGAACGGATGAAGTGCCCGCGCAGCCTCACAAGCTGGCTAGCAATGGCAGCCTGTCACCGGTAAATACAGTACTCAACACAAACCTCCTACTCACATTATTACAGAGCAGGGCCAAGGTTAGGGAGGAGAGAAGCGAGGGATGAGGTGATGTGGACTGCATCTATTGTTAAAATGTAAGAGGGGATTGGTGAAGGAGGCAAGTTGAGAGTACAAACAGATGAAGGGACAGATGGGAGGAGGAAGAGGAGGGTAGACAGATGATCTCTTCTGGCAAGTAAGAAGGTGCTTGTGGGCTAATCTTGCTGACAACTGCACTTCCAGCAGGGGAATCTCAACAAACAGACAAGGCAAGAAATGTATTGAATATAAAAATTGAAATAAACTTGTTTTCATTTAGCACTGATATGTATCAATTGAAAATGCATTGTTTTATGTATTGATTGAAATTGTGATTTTTGTATTAATGTATTGACAGGTTTATGAAGAACCTTTAACATATATGGACTATTTTCATTTTCTGAAAGGTTCTTTATAGTGGAAAAATTATTTGATCCCCTGTTGATTTGGTATGTTTGCCCACTGACAAAGAAAAAATCCAGAAAAAAGTTTCTCAAAGTAAAGTATGTTGTACTACAAATCATAAATGATGACAAAATGTTCACTTATGGGTGAACTGTTTTGTTGGTGAAGTTGTTGGGTTAAAGGTAAAAAATTGCCCCGGGACCAAAAAAGGTTGAGAAACCCCTGACATATGTCAGAATCAGTGGAAATATTAAGGTTTCGTTTTGCAGAAAAAAAACTCAGTGTTGAAATTCTTGAGAAAGGCAGCCTTTTCAATGGTCTCAAAAGCACATCTTCCCCATGTCATCAATGATACGGTAAGCTCTCCACTGCCTGGAATTCAAACACAAAAAATTGCGAAAACAAAGGCAGCTCTTTCGGGACAATTTTGTAAAACAATGCACCGCTTTGCCTGAGAGAAATCCACGCTGAATACATTCACACAGCATTTCACCTTTTGACATTTGAACAATTGTCAGCTATTTTGACAATTAAAAGGTACGCATGTGTTCTCAGACAAGGTCCCATTGGTGTTCGGAAGCTGTTCCAGATCACTCACCCTAGCTTTCTAAGGCACAGCCGTTTGTTTGCTCTCACACTGAGAATGTCTGAAACTGCCATTGTCTTAGGTTGCCTTGCAAATCAGCTTACTCTGACTCTCCAATGTGATCTTATTAGTATTCATAGGAATGCGTTCAATGAACTATTCATTCTTGCATCCATGTCTTTTTGTTGGTTTGTTTGGAAATACACTGATATGGGGAATATCAACAAAGTGATGCCTGTGACAATAGTTCTATACACATTGATGAGTCTTTGACCAGTGAAAAATAGCTCACATTATTAAAATAACACCCTTTAAAAGTTTGGGAACCCTTGGTTCTTAATACTGTGTGGGGTTACCTGGATGATCTATGACTGTTTTTTTTTTTTTTTTTTTTTTTTTTTGTGATGGTTGTTCATAAGTCCTTTGTCTGTTCTGAACAGTTAAACTGAGCACTGTTCTTCAGAATAATGCTCCAGGTCCTGCAGATTCTTTATTTTTTCCAGCATCTTTTGCATATTTGAATCCTTTCCAGCAGTGACTGTATGGTTTTGAGATCCATCGTTTTACACTGAGGACAACTGAGGGACTCAAACACAACTATTACAAAAAAGGTTTAAACATTCACTGATGCTCCGAAAGGAAACACGATGCATTAAGTAACTTTTTGAATTTGAAGATCAAGGTAAATTGTACTTTTTTGTGATCTGGCAGCATCTGTGTTCTTTAATGTGCTCATTGTCAGTAAATCACATGCATAATTTTCCCCTCCCATCTGTGTTATGGATTTGTGCTAATGCTAATTTGCCCTAATGGTACGTTTGTTTGTTTGTTTGTTTGTTTGTTTTTTCACATAAAAGGTGACCTAGGTTCAGATATTAGTTTACAGTTTCCTTTATAATAAACCAAGCAAACTTGCACATCTTGACAGCCAGCGATTAACAAGCATTCCTGAAGCAGTTTTAAAGCTGCAACTCTGACATTTTGAATAACTCATTTTGTGTTCCACTGGAAAAAGTATGATTTTGAGTGGCATGATGGCAAGTAAATGAGAGAAATTACACTCTACAGCAAATAAGAAGGTGCAACTTGATTGAACGGAACACATTTAGAATGTGTAATTTCGGCTGTGTTTTAGACAAACACTTTTTACAATAACTGTGCAACTTTGTTTTCACAGATTCAAATCCGTTGTCTTTGGAAGTTGTTTTTGCACTTAATTGTCTAAAAAATATAGTGGACAAGTTCCACTTCTGTGTCAATGAGCATGACACTTCTGCTCCATTTTAACAGAGAGAAATAAAGTTAAACAAAACTGTATATGTTCTGGATTTTACGACTTGAGAAGTTTGACCAACGTCAGTTGCATAATCTCATGTCAGTCATCAAGGCCCAAGTGCCAAATACGAGAAATGTTGCCGCTGTCTAGTATATTAAACTGTGAGCCACCAGCTGGCTAATGACTGGCCACTGGTTTTCCATCTTTTTTGTCCTAAACAAATCCCCTACTGAATTTGTTCATGTGAAACTGCTAAAACTTCTGCTTCTAGTTTCACTGTCAGTAAGTGGCCTATGATCCATAGAAAAGGAGAAAAAATCCTCCTTCTCTTTCTCACATTTGCACACACGCTTACACGCGGAGGAAGAGCATGCTCAGTGTGTTTTGACAGGCTGTGGCCGACAGCACAGGCAGCCGTGCGATCAAGGCCCCGGCAGATAATTGGCTCGTCTGTATCCATGAAAGCGCTATTAGACTTTTGCACTCGTTCAGTACGGACGCAACACATTCTCCAGCCCCTCTTACATCTCCAAGTCAGACGCTGACCCCTGCGGGTCTTGTTCATCACAATCATTAACCTCCTGACGCCCTTGGGGACATCCAGGCATTTAAGCCTGTGGGCGACGGCACCCGTGTAACCTAGCTGACAGTGAACAGACGTGGGCACAGAGGGAGCAGGGAGCCCTGCCTGAGTGTGCTATTGATCTGTCTGGATTAGGAGCCCTTGTCTGTGGGGGCATCTCCTTCAGATGACAGATTATTATGGGCTTTGCTGGGATTTCGGCCACGCCACAGACTCCCTGCACAATAACTGTTTTTGGCAGAAATATATAAAATCATACTAAGGGCTTCGAGAGAGTATGGAAAATAATTAATTCATCTATCTATCTTTCTAACAACAATCAGTCTATCTATCAGTCTATTAGTCATTGATCATTCTATCAATTGGTATATCAGTCATTATTTCGATTGATCTATCATTCTATCAATTGGTCTATCTGTCCTATCAGTCATTCAATAAATCATTTTATCTATCATTCTATGAACCATCAGTCTATTGGTTGTGATATCAAACATTCTATCTATCGTTCTATCAATCAGTCTATCCATTGGTCTGTTAGTTGTTCTATCAGTTTGGTCGTTTTGGTGATCGACTTATCAGTCCTTCAACCACCATTTTATCAGTCTATCTGTCATTCTATCAGTATTTTTATCTATCATTTTATCAACTATCTGTCTATTAGTCATTTTATCAGTTGCTCTATCAGTTATAGCAATTTTTTTTCAATAGGTCTATCAATCGGTCTATCTCTCTTTTTTTGTTATGCTGTTGTTCTTCTTGAATTGTGAAACAGTACAAGAGGGATTCATGGGATGGATTGACTCTCTTTTTCATTTGTTCTGTTTGACCCAAATCATTAATGAGGCTGAAACTCTCCCTGTTAAAGGAACACTCCACTTTTTTTGGAAATAGGCTCTTTCCCCAAGTTAATAAATTGAGTTTTACCGTTTTTAAATCCATTCAGCCATTCTCTCTGTTCTGGCGATATCACTTTTAGCATAGCTTAGCATAGATCATTGAATCCTATGTGACCAATAGCATCGCGTTCAAAAATGACCAACGAGTTTTGATATTTGTTCTATTTAAAACTTGACTCTTCTGTAGTACTAAGACCGGCGGATAATGTAAAGATGTGATTTTCTAGGCCGATAAGATTAGGAACTACACTCCCATTCTGGTGTAATAGTCAAGGAAGTTTGTTGCCGTAGTATGGATGCAGCATGCGCAGTAATATCACGCAGCACCTGAAATTAGTTCCCAGCTGGGTAACTTCCAACGAGGAAAGCTCCCTGTGCATGCAGTTGGTCACGTTGTGCTGCGATGCGCTGCGTGATATTACTGCTCCTGCTTCGGCCATGTTACAGCAGCAAACTTCCTTGACTATTACGCCGGAATGGGAATCTGGAATCTTATCAGCCTAGAAAATCACAGCTTTACATTTTCCTTTCTTAGTACACGATATAACTACAGAAGAGTCAAGTTTTAAACAGTACAAATATCGAAACTCGTTGGTCATTTTTGAACGCGATGCTATCGGTATCATAGGATTAAATGTTTCATATTGTGGTGATGTGATGCAGCTCTTACAATTGAGAATAAAACTGACAGTTGTTTATGTTCATATCTATATACATTTGTCACAATTAGTACTGTTGATAGATTAAATACTAAAAATCAGATACTTTAATAATAATAGTAATAATACATATTAACCCCTTGCACTCTGCAGCTATTTGGGGGATTTCCGCCTGCATTTGGCCTACCTAAATTCAAATGGTTCCCCTATACACATACAATGGAGGAAATAAAAAAAAATGGTTTCATTGTATAGAAAACCTTTTAAACTACATAATATCAGTGTAATTCTTTATAAATAACATTATATAGGTTTCAAATATTACAATAAAAACAAAAAAAAAACATAGGCGCTTTTTTTTTTTTTTTCAAAAGTTTTTTTTTGAAAGTCTGTAACTCAGGATTTAGGTGTCTCAGTTCTTTGCAAATTGTTTTGTTTGATTCCACTAGGTCTCAGGATATACCAGAAAAAAGATTTTTTCATATAACAGTTTCTAATTAAAAGTTATTGAATTATAACCGAAGGGAGTCGCATTGCCCCTTTTCCCCTTTTTTCCCCCTAAAAGTGTCCTTCTGTTTCTTTGCAAAAACAGGTTTTATAAAGCACATTACCCCTTAGAATACTATTTTACTATGTACCATAGCACTTTTCATGATAATTGACTGAATTATGTTTCATTTTTATGTTTGCCTGTGTATTTACTGAAACACCTACTGTACTTTACTGTCAATATTCAATATACACTCAATACATAGCTTAGCAGATTGTTTTGGTGTCCTTTACGTTTCAAAGTAATTATAAGAATACAACAAACCTGAATTGAAGCACTGTAATACTTATAGACGCGCTTATGAGCCGCGGATCCTCTGCTCTCCATGGAAACGGCCCGTTATTTATTCATTTAGCGTCTATTTTGGAAAATGGAGACCGCTATATTCCTCTGAGACGCATATCTCCGGTGTAAGAGTCCAAAAACATATCCCACAATGCCCTGCACCGTCGAAGCATCTTTTGTGACCCGGAACCTCTCCATGTGTCTTCTTCTTCTGCGCGCTGGAGAGGGAGATGTGTCATCGTTCACACCTCTAAGCAGCACAGCAGGCGGCCGGAGACTGTAACCTGATCTACTGACACGCTCTGAATGCAGCCGTAGACACACGGGATGCACTTTTTTCCAGGGGTTTCAGTACAGCGTAATCGATACTGCGTCACCAGGCAGGCGTGGCCTATTTGAGAATTTGCATAGGTCACCGATCATGCGCAGTTAGGGAAAAACAATTTGCTTCAAATACCTCCACTATTGCAGGGGTTTCGTGCACTTCATAATTATATTCATACAGTGTCTTGAAATACCTGTCCACGATCGCAAGGGTTTCGTGCACTTCATAATTATATTCATACAGTATTTTGAAATACCTGTCCACGATCGCAGGGGTTTCGTGCACTTCATAATTATATTCATACAGTGTCTTGAAATACCTGTCCAAGATCGCAGGGGTTTCGTGCACTTCATAATTATATTCATATACAGTATTTTGAAATACCTGTCCACGATCACAGGGGTTTGTGCACTTCATAATTATATTCATATTCAGTATTTTGAAATACCTGTCCACGATCGCAGGGGTTTCGTGCACTTCATAATTATATTCATACAGTGTCTTGAAATACCTGTCCAAGATCGCAGGGGTTTCGTGCACTTCATAATTATATTCATATACAGTATTTTGAAATACCTGTCCACGATCACAGGGGTTTCGTGCACTTCATAATTATATTCATACGGTGTCTTGAAATACCTGGCCACGATCACAGGGGTTTCGTGCACTTCATAATTATATGCATACAGTGTCTTGAAATACCTGTCCACGATCACAGGGGTTTCGTGCACTTCATAATTATATTCATATACAGTATTTTGAAATACCTGTCCACGATCGCAGGGGTTTCGTGCACTTCATAATTATATTCATACAGTGTCTTGAAATACCTGTCCACGATCACAGGGGTTTCGTGCACTTCATAATTATATTCATATACAGGATTTTGAAATACCTGTCCACGATCGCAGGGGTTTCGTGCACTTCATAATTATATTCATACAGTGTCTTGAAATACCTGTCCACGATCGCAGGGGTTTCGTGCACTTCATAATTATATTCATATACAGTATTTTGAAATACCTGTCCACGATCGCAGGGGTTTCGTGCACTTCATAATTATATTCATATACAGTATTTTGAAATACCTGTCCACGATCGCAGGGGTTTCGTGCACTTCATAATTATATTCATATACAGTATTTTGAAATACCTGTCCACGATCGCAGGGGTTTCGTGCACTTCATAATTATATTCATACAGTGTCTTGAAATACCTGGCCACGATCACAGGGGTTTCGTGCACTTCATAATTATATTCATATACAGGATTTTGAAATACCTGTCCACGATCGCAGGGGTTTCGTGCACTTCATAATTATATTCATACAGTGTCTTGAAATACCTGTCCACGATCGCAGGGGTTTCGTGCACTTCATAATTATATTCATATACAGTATTTTGAAATACCTGTCCAAGATCGCAGGGTTTTCGTGCACTTGTTAATCATAATTCATATACAATATCTTGAAATACCTGTCCACGATCGCAGGGGTTTCGTGCACTTCATAATTATATGCATACAGTGTCTTGAAATACCTGTCCACGATCGCAGAGGTTTCGTGCACTTCATAATTATATTCATATACAATATCTTGAAATACCTGTCCAAGATCGCAGGGTTTTCGTGCACTTGTTAATCATATTCATATACAATATTGAAATACCTGGCCACGATCGCAGGGTTTTCGTGCACTTGTTAATCATATTCATATACAATATTGAAATACCTGGCCACAATCGCAGGGGATTCGTGCACTTCATAATTATATTCATATACAGTATTTTGAAATACCTGTCCACAATCACAGGGGTTTCGTGCCCTTCATAATTATATTCATATAACGTTACAGTGTCTTGAAATAACGTTACCTGGCCACGATACCGTTGTAAACCATGATTTTTTTTCGTAAATAGACACTACACGTTTTACATTTCTATAACGGCTGTTTATTTGTTTTCGAAAATCGTTTTAATTTAAGATTTTAAAACATAAAAATAACCTGTATGACTGTGTTGTCCTTCATTATCCATCAGTGCTGATCCTAGGTTTTGAAATACCCGTGCAAAAAAACTGACTTAGGCCCTGATCACACCGAACGCGTCTTTTAGTTCTAAAAACGCGAGGCGCACAGCACTGCCTTGTTTGGTGACTTTTAATAAAAGAGCAGTGTGTTGCGGTTTTTTTATGTTGCTAAGCAACGACCAAAACAGCTGTCCTGTCAGTCAAATCAAAGGATTATAGCGCGAGCGCTCTAAAATCTTAGTTTTTTGCTGTTAAGTAAACTGTCATATTAGCAGAAACCCTAAATAATACAGCTCCGGGTTACCCACGATAGACACCAAAGGTTTCTCCTCTATTTCTTGCAGTCTCCGGACTTTTCAAGCAACGGTAAAATTCCGTCACCACAACAGAAGGCCCGCCTCTCCATTCATTCGATTGGACAATGGAAAAGAACGCGAATGACGTTGGGCGTTTTTCCGCTCAGAGTTGATTTTTTTTCAACTTCAGGCGCTCAGAGCGCTCCTGCAAAAATGCGAGGCGCAGCAGGCGGCGAAAACGCGAGGCGCCTGGGGCGCATAAGCAGCGCGTAGAACGCTCACTGCCAACAGAAAACCATTCAAAAGAGGCGCCTCCAACTGCAAAAACGCGTTCGGTGTGATCCGGGCCTTACTGCGCATGATCGGTGACCTCTCTTAATAATTTTTTTTTTAGAAAGGGGCGTTTTCCCAACGCCCCCAGGGACGCCCATTTAACGTCGTGGTAATGAAACCCCTGGAATTTAGTGAGTCCCGTAGACACACACACACCTGTGTGAGCGGTTTAGAGCGCGTTTGGAAAGCCGCGCCCGTTCTTCCTTGAGCGCCTCTGGCAAAACAACGGATTTCTCAGCAATGGAGCTACGCAGAAACGTGAAAATGGTCTTGTTTGAAAGAAGAGATCCTAATCTAAAAGATAAAATGGAGTTTGTGGCTATTTGCGGCTAACTGAAGCAGTAGTATGTGGAGGAATGTAATAGAATATATTATCATATTCTTCAAGTATATTCTGACATCGCGATTCAATTGAAGATTATTCGATCTGTGTTTGTCACACAATAAAATGATTTACATGTTCAGATTCTTGAGAATGAGCACTTTCTTGTGATATATGATTTGTCTGTTTTGAGAAAAATATAAGAAATACACATTCTTTGCAATAATTCTTTACAATCGTTAGGCGGAAATTTGTGTGTGGAACAACATAAATTCTAAGCATAATTTTACTACTTTATGTATCATAAAACTAAAAGTTATGGTATTCCTAGTAAAGAGGAGACTCTAACCTTTCAAATGAGATCATATATGGGCTGATACTATATGAGGAAGGTGATGTAAATGAAGCATCAATATTTCAAGAGTTTAAGGGGTTAATATATTTATTATTAAGTTGGCTTGGGAAAGCCAACTTACTGAAATCCTATTTAAACTTATTCTTCTTCTTCTTCTTCTTCTTCTTCTTCTTATTTTTCTGAGCGGAAAATATTTAGACACCTACTCCTCCTAGACCGTTCAAGCTACATACTCCAAACTCGGGTCAGATCTTCATACTGGTCTGACTTAGATTGCTATATCTTTTCAGACTGGTTTGAGTTACGGTTTTCTTAAAAATTAATATTAAAAATCATAAAAAGGTCCCATAGACTTTCATTGACCAAAAGTCCATGTCTGTTTGAACTATCTTTAATGTAAACTGCTAGAACCCATTGATACTCAATTAAGCTTTAAGCTATCTATTTATCTATCTATCTATCTATCTATCTATCTATCTATCTATCTATCTATCTATCTATCTATCTATCTATCTATCTATCTTCAAACCTTATCTATCTATCTATCTATCTATCTATCTATCTATCTATCTATCTATCTATCTTCAAACCTTATCTATCTATCTATCTATCTATCTATCTATCTATCTATCTATCTATCTATCTATCTATCTATCTATCTATCTATCTTCAAACCTTATCTATCTATCTATCTATCTATCTATCTATCTATCTATCTATCTATCTATCTATCTATCTATCTATCTATCTATCTATCTATCTATCTATCATCTTCAAACCTTATCTATCTATCTATCTATCTATCTATCTATCTATCTATCTATCTATCTATCTATCTATCTATCTTCAAACCTTATCTATCTATCTATCTATCTATCTATCTATCTATGCTAAATAATGCTAAAATCATGCTAGCGACTTGCTAGTCATGCTAAATAATGCTAAAATCATGCTAGCGACTTGCTAGTCGTGCTAAAATCATGCTAGCGACTTGCTAGTAGTGCTAAAATCATGTTAGCGACTTGCTAGTCGTGCTAAAATCATGCTAGCGACTTGCTAGTCGTGCTAAAATCATGCTAGCGACTTGCTAGTAGTGCTAAAATCATGCTAGCGACTTGCTAGTCTTTTTAAAATTATGCTAGCGACTTGCTACAGTTTTTCTCAATTGCTTTGGCACATTTTTCGAAACAGTCTTAACATTCTCTAAACTGTGAGTGCAAATGTCACAACTGTTTGCAGGAACTTCAAAACTTTATAGCATGTCTGCAAAATGTAGTTACTCACCCAAAACATTTAATTCATGCTTCAAAACCTAGTTATTGTGTCAATAATTTGGCCAAGGCCACCAAAATCTAAAGTATTTTTGTCATTGTGTGAGCCACACTGGTCAAAATGTTTAGTTGTTTTTTCACCACAACAGTCAACCATGAAAATTAAGGGTTTAAACAAAAATCTCATATTTGTTGAGAAAAGTCAATAGTATGTAGACAAAAAAAAGTCTATGAACATTTGTATTTGTACAGTGTTTATTTTTGTACTTCATGTGTATATACACAATACAAGTGTATTACTGTACATGTAAAGTAACTGACAAGAGTAACAAGATTTCACTTTACATTTCATATTTGTGTATTACCACAAATACACAAAAACAACAAATAACATTCATGGGAAAAACAAAACAAAAAACAAATTATTCTTGGTGGACATCTTGTCGCTCACGTTGGTCAGGCCAAAGATTTTCATCAACATCACATCTGATGTTTTCCATTGCGACACACCGTGGAAAAAATCTCCTTGAATGTCGCACCCATCCCCTGCAATGGTCAGCTGTGATGTCCTCACATGCAGCATTCATGGCATCCAACAAAGACATCTGATTTTGTGGTCTATGATCATACACTTTCCACCTCCATGCTGAAAAAAACTCTTCTATTGGATTTAGGAATGGAGAGTATGGTGGAAGGAATTCCACTGTTATCCTTTCATGTGCAGCAAACCAGTCCCTAACACTGTTGGTTCGGTGGAAGCTGACATTATCCCAGACAACAACATAATTAGGCAAATGTGGTCTAACTAAACCTCTTTCTTGTTCTGGAATCAGGTCTCTGTAAAGTGCATTTAGGAAGGCCAGGAGAAGTTGGGTATTATAGGGCCCAATGTGTGGAATATGTGTGCTCACACCGTTCTCTGAAATGGCAGCACACATTGTAATATTGGCCCCACGTTGGCCTGGTGTGTCAATTGTGGCTCGGTGTCCAATGAGATTGCGACCACGTCTCCGGCCTTTGGACAGATTAAACCCAGCCTCGTCCACAAAAACAAGAATGTGGGTCGTTTCATGTACTTCTAACTCCATGATTCTCTATGAAGAAACACAGAAAAAAAATGTAACAGTAAATGTATTTTCTTATGGGTTTTTGAAACTTACAGTAAAGTAATACAGGCATCTAGAAATACAGGAAAACTCACTAAGTGCACACCAATGGTTTACCTGGACATACTGGTACCGCAACGCCTTGACTCTTTCACTGTTCCTCTCAAATGGCACCTTATAGAGCTGTTTCATAGTCATCTGATGTCTTTTTAAAACTCTGTCTATGGTGGAAATGCTGACAGAATTTATATTTGCAAAGACATTATTGTCATTTATGATTGCACTTTGGATCTCTCTTAGCCTGATGGAATTGTTGGCTATGACCATGTTGCAAATTTCTTGTTCTTGCAGTTGGTTAAATACTGCTGCTCTGCCACCAGCGCGAGGTTGTCGTGCAGTTCTATAGAATAAACAAATAGACTTGCATTTACCTTAACAATATTGTTGTTTATACTGTAAAAATACTTTACATACTGTAAAACAAAAAAATACATATTTACCTGTTTTCCCTACGAAAGGTTTGCACAATTGATGACACTGTGGACCTGTTTACATTAGGCTGTACTCTTCGACCAGCCTCTTCCATTGTAAAACCATGATTTATGACATGATCCACAAGTGTGGCTCTGATTTCATCAGAGACTCTGACTCTTCTATTTCCACCTCTTCCTCGATTATTTCTTCCTCTACCACCACCACCACGTATTCTTACACGCCTTCCAATTGCTCTTCCACGAGCATGTTGCTGCAGTTCAGGGTTGTGAACATCCTCCATTCTCAAAACATTCTACAGCAGTGATTGTGCTGTGGGCAATCTACATATATATATACATATATATATGCTCCCAAAGTTGATTGGTTAAAAGGTTAAATGGTTGATTCATATTAGAGGTAATTTGCAATTAGATTGTGATTGCAATTAGAGGTCATGTGCCAATTTAGCAGACATTACAAACAATGTCAATGTCAGATATATTTTAGAATATACATTCATGTATACTAATTATGATAATTGAATAGATCATTTTGAATGTGATGGCTTACACAATAAAAAATGTCTGAGAAGTTCTGAAGTGTTTGACAGTGTAAGTGAGAATCGAGTCATCAGTTTTGATCAACAAGCCATATGCAATTATTTGTAGTCCAAACTGCAGACAGTTGTATGTACTCTTTGCACACATGTGCCAAAGCATTTGCAATTTGCTCAAATCAATAAGAAATTCCAATCTGATGTGAAAAAGAAGCGAATTGTTCAGAGATCTGAACTTAATGTTTTGGGAAATAAAAAAATCATTTGAGAACTGAGCCAAAGCAATTGAGAAAAACTGTAGTAATGCTAAAATCATGCTAGCGACTTGCTAGTAGTGCTAAAATCATGCTAGCGACTTGCTAGTCGTGCTAAAATCATGCTAGCGACTTGCTAGTTATGCTAAAAATCATGCTAACGACTTGCTAGTCAAACTACAATCATGCTAACGACTTGCTAGTCATATTACAATCATGTTAACGACTTGCTAGTCTTGCTAAAATCATGCTAGCGACTTGCTAGTCTTTTTAAAATCATGCTAGCGACTTGCTAGTTTTGGTAAAATCATGCTAGCGACTTGCTAGTCATGCTAAAATCATGCTAGCGACTTGCTAGTCATGCTAAAAATCATGCTAACGACTTGCTAGTCATACTACAATCATGCTAGCGACTTGCTAGTCATACTACAATCATGCTAACGACTTGCTAGTCTTGCTAAAATCATGCTAGCGACTTGCTAGTCTTGCTAAAATCATGCTAGCGACTTGCTAGTTTTGGTAAAATCATGCTAGCGACTTGCTAGTTTTGGTAAAATCATGCTAGCGACTTGCTAGTCTTGCTAAAATCATGCTAGCGACTTGCTAGTTTTGGTATAATAATGCTAGCGACTTGCTAGTAATGCTAAAATCATGCTAGCGACTTGCTAGTCGTGCTAAAATCATGCTAGCGACTTGCTAGTCATGCTAAAAATCATGCTATCGACTTGCTAGTCAAACTACAATCATGCTAACGACTTGCTAGTCTTGCTAAAATCATGCTAGCGACTTGCTAGTCTTTTTAAAATTATGCTAGCGACTTGCTAGTTTTGGTAAAATTATGCTAGCGACTTGCTAGTCGTGCTAAAATCATGCTAGCGACATGCTAGTCGTGCTAAAATCATGCTAGCGACTTGCTAGTCGTGCTAAAATCATGCTAGCGACTTGCTAGTCATACTACAATCATGCTAACGACTTGCTAGTCTTGCTAAAATCATACTAGTGACTTGCTAATCTTGCTAAAATTATGCTAGTGACTTGCTAGTCAAGCTAAAATAAAGCTAGCGACTTGCTAGTCATGTTAAAATAATGCTAAAATCATGCTAGCAACTTGCTAGTCATGCTAAAATAATGCTAAAATCATGCTAGCGACTTGCTAGTCGTGCTAAAATCATGCTAGCGACTTGCTTGTCATGGTAAAATCATGCTAGTGACTTGCTAGTCATGCTAAAAATCATGCTAGCGACTTGCTAGTCATACTACAATCATGCTAACGACTTGATAGTCTTGCTAAAACCATGCTAGTCATGCTAAAATAATGCTAAAATCTTGCTAGCGACTTGCTAGTTGTGCTAAAATTATGCTAGTGACTTGCTAGTCATACTACAATCATGCTAAAAATCATGCTAGCGACTTACTAGTCATACTACAATCATGCTAACGACTTGCTAGTCTTGCTTAAACCATGCTAGCGACTTGCTAGTCTTGCTAAAATCATGCTAGCGACTTGCTAGTCATGCTAGAATCAAGATAGCGACTTGCTAGTCATGCTAAAATAATGATAGCGACTTGCTAGTCGTGCTAAAATCATGCTAGCGACTTGCTAGTCGTGCTAAAAACATGCTAGCGACTTGCTAGTAATGTTAAAATCATGCTTGCGACTTGATAGTAATGCTAAAATCATGCTAGCGACTTGCTAATCATACTACAATAATGCTAGCGACTTGCTAGTTTTGCTAAAATCATGCTAGCGACTTGCTAGTCATACTAGAATCATGCTAGCGACTTGTTAGTTATGCTAAAAAAATGCTAAAATCATGTTAGCGACTTGCTAGTCATGCTAAAATAATGCTAAAATCATGCTAGCGACTTGTTAGTCATGCTAAAATCATGCTAGCGACTTGCTAGTCGTGCTAAAATCATGCTAGCGACTTGTTAGTCGTGCTAAAAATCATGCTAGCGACTTGCTAGTCATACTACAATAATGCTAACGACTTGCTAGTCTTGCTAAAACCATGCTAGCGACTTGCTTGTAATGCTAAAATCATGCTAGGGATTTGCTAGTCATGCTAGAATAATGCTAGCAACTTGCTAGTCATGCTAAAATAATGATAGCGACTTGCTAGTCATGCTATAATAATGCTAAAATCATGCTAGCGACTTGCTAGTCGTGCTAAAATCATGCTTGCGACTTGCTAGTCATGGTAAAATCATGTTAGCGACTTGCTAGTAATGCTAAAATCATGCTAGCGACTTGCTAGTCATTCTAAAACCATGCTAGCAAATTGCTAGTCATGCTAAAATCATGCTAGCGACTTGTTAGTCATGCTATAATCATGCTAGTGACGTGCTAGTCCTGCTAGAATCATGCTAACGACTTGCTAGTCATGTTATAATCATGCTAGGGACTTGCTAGTCATGCTAAAATCATGCTAGCGACATGCTAATCATGGTAAATCATGCTAGCGACTTGCTAGTCATGCTAAAATCATGCTAGCGACTTGCTAGTCTTACTAAAATCATGCTAGCAACTAGCTAATCATGCTACCACCCTGGGTACCCTAGTAACCTCATATCTATCTATTCACATTCAAACTATATCTTCTAACTATTTATATCTATAAATCTTTCTATTTTCAAACTATTTATATCTATCTAGCCTATCTATCTTCAAACTTTATCAATCAAACTAAAACTATTTCAAACTGAAAACCTTTAAACTTTCTTTAAACTAAAAGCTTTTAAAACTACTTAAAACTTACTGGCTAGGCTTTCTCAAGCCAACTTAAAGTTTGCTAACAAACTTTTTATCTAGTTGTTGTTGTTATATTATTGGATGTGTTTGGATAGTTACAGAATTTCATGAAAATATAGTAAAACGATGTTGCAAGGTAACCAGAGAGTATACAAGCTAAATCCATGAAGTCCATGCCATTAACTAAACTAGATATCAAACTCTGCTGTATCTACTCTACTATATCTTTATTTGCTGTAAATGAACATGTAGTGTAGAACATCAGTAACATTATCTAAATTTGCTTCAAGGTTACTAGCTTTTATTAATGTAATGGTTTAGGTCACGCAGTGTTATTTATTAAGAAAATGCATTAAAAGGACTTATAGTGAATGAACAGGTTTCGTCTCTTGCGTTAATGTGATCACTTATACAGGTTTTAAAAAAAAAATCTCTTGTCAGATAACAATGGGAGGCATTTGCCTTCAAACTGATTCACAGCATCCACAGACTTTAGTCATGTTATGTTTAATGTAACCATAGAAAAAAAAATAGAAATCAAGTTAATGCTGTGCAATATCCAACACTCAGAGTTAGTACCTAGTTATTACTTAGTTATTGTACATACTATGTAATTATTACAGTAACTATATGTGGAACAGGGCTTTAACAACAAGTCTGTGTAAAGCAATATTAAATATGTGTTTTGAGTTTGTCACACCAGAGAAAAATGTGTTATTAATCACCCATCCAAACTTAAATTATAAAAAAAAAAACACCAGGTAAAAAGTAAGCAGTATTCTCTTTAGAAGTCATTATGTTGTTTTTTTTTTTATTTCTGTATCTTTGCTCGTAAGCCTATGGTCTATAATCCACACCAATTTTGAGATAGAGATAGTCACAAAAACACACTTTGCATTTAGTCTACATCAAGCTTGAATTTCTCAAATGGTAGAAAAATCCCTTAATACAGAACTGATGTATGGATCAAGAGGAATGATTAAAGTATTTTATGTAATTATCTAAATCAACATGTTAAATTGACAGTGCTAGTGGTAATATGTATGTGATTCTCTTGGTTTTTCTCTCTATATATATATTTCATCTTCTTTTAGCCCTGCAGCTCCAGCCTCTGAGCAAAATGAGGGTGCCAGCCAACAGCTCCAGCCGGGGGTGGCAGTTTGGTGCCAAAGATGACGTATAATGTAATTAAGGCTCAGTTCCACAGTGGCAACGCAGACATGTTGCGACGTGAGGAATTATGAGTCCAAACCGCAGCTAGGGGCTCTCGTTTGGGCCACTGCCTTTTTAATATATGTTCATATTGGACAACAGTGCAGAAAGGAGAGTCAGTAATAAAACTGCTGAAGGAAATATGAGACTGGGATAAGAGGAAGAAATGAAGGATAGAGGCAGATAGACGATGCCGGTGCTGTCCAGCCCATGTGTGATCTTGTGCTTTCTGCTGGTTATTGTCCTGGGACAAGCTGCTGAGCTAAAGAGCCTTACAAATCCAGCATTTTGTACCAATCTCTTACCTTTTTATTTTCTCAAAACTCTACCAATGTGCTCAAGGATGTCTGGAAGGAAAATAGAACTGTATGAGGGCTATTTAAATCAGTGCTGAGGATATTAAAAGAATAACTTCCTTTTAAAATTTAAGGAAGAGTTAAACAAAATTTTTTACTTCTGTCATAATTTATGACAGTAAATAAGTGTTTCATTATCCCTATATATAACTGTATCTGTGCCTATAAAATGATCTGTATTTAAATCAAACCGGATTTGGTTGTGGTTGGGACTAACACTGGAAGTGTGTTAAAGCTTATTGAAAAGGCCTGTTATAGATGTATATATTTATAAACGTATTCTTTTGATGCTTTTTTAAATTAAACTTCAATGGACCTAATTATTATCTCTTATCAAATTAAGAGACCACTCTAAATTGAGCGCAAGATGAGCACCAGCTCAAAGTTCAAAAAGGCTCCTAGGGGCAGGGTAAAACTAGGAAAAAAGCCCTTCATCAATGAGAAGCCATGAAAAGCCATGCTGAGGTTTACAAAATAATGTAAGGATTGGACAGTAGAGGACTGGAGTTAGATCATAAAGACATAAAGAATATGTAAAAGTATGGTGTTTGGGGTAAAAAACACCCCTGCTGATACATAAAGAATATGTAAAAGTATAGTGTTTGGGGTAAAAAAACACCCCTGCTGTTGGGGCTGAAAGGCACAATAATTAACATGATATTTAATAGAAGGCTGACTTTTCTATTTGTTGACCTGACATTGTTAGATTCAAATGGTAAATTTCATGAATTATGTTCCATATATTATGTTCCATATATATATATATCTTAAAAATATTCACTATGTTTAGAATGAAACCATCATATTAAAAAAAGTGCTATTAATCATGTCATATAATAAAATATAATTTGTTGTTTCTACTGTGAATCTATATTAAATTACTATGGGATCTTCTTCTTTCAGAATTTTTACATTTTAAAATGCTTTTGTTTCTGTATTTTAAAATATATGTTTCTTTTTACCATTGTAATGACATTTTTTTTTTAATTTGCAAAAATTAATTTTTTTCTAAAGTGATTGTTTTGAACAAGTATTAACTTGTATTAAGTATTAAGTATTAGGCATTATTATAAAAAAAAAAAAAAAAAAAAAAAAAAAAAAAAAAAACATGCTGGTCAGCCTTTAACACCACGTGTGGGGTAAAAGGCCCCCTTCCCACCTCCTACACTTATAAAACAACTTGTATGATTTATTTTCACACAAAATCTGTTGCTCCATAAATTTTCAATACAAACGTATATATTTTTCTGCAATAATACTGTCACTAATAGCGCCTCTGTGGCCCTTTCCAACCGGACACAGCGGGAACCATCGCCCGAGTATTAGTTCCACACGGACCCATTTATCACACGTACCTAGTACTTTTCCATCTCAGCTGTTTCTCATTTTGTAATTAGTGTTCGCCTATTTAAGGCGCGGACTTTCTATCCATCATTGCGAAGTCTTATCGTTCCGTATGGTCGTTATTCTGAGCGTTTATTTCTGTGTTGGATTTCCTGTGTATGACCCTGGACTGTGTACCCCGTTATTGATTCCTGCTGCCTGCCATTGCGACCACTGCTGGAGTATTGAACTGTTTCCCGGATTACCTACGTTGTTCCTGTTTTCTGGCGTTTACTCCTGCCTGTCGACTCTGCTCAATAAAGCCTTGCTTATGGATCCGAATGTCTCTGACTCCGTGTTACAGAAGACTTCGCCAAGTCAGGATCCAGCGGCTTTAGACCAAGTCGTGTCTGAGGTTACACGGCAAGCCTCTCTGCTGACTGTTCACCACCAACAGCTGGACCGGTTGACCACCATGACCGAGGAGTTGGTGCGGTCTATGCAGGCGCTCACCCTGACAGTACAACAAACCTCCACTCCGTCTAATCCTCCCGCGGTAGTCACTACCGCACCGTCTCCCGCTGCCCTCACCGTGGGAGCTCACGTACCCCGTCTGGCACTTCCGGAGAAGTATGACGGCTCTCCAGGCAAGTGCAAGGGTTTCTTGATGCAGTGCGCCATTTATGTAAATTCACAGCCGCCGGGCTCCATGACGGAGGATGGCAAGGTTTCACTTGTTTGCACCCTTCTCACCGGCAAGGCCTTGAGCTGGGCAACAGCCTTGTGGGAGGGCCAACAAATGTCTTTTCCCTCCTACCAACACTTTCTGACCAAATTCCGGGAGGTGTTTGATCATGCTGAGGATGGCAAGGAGGCTGAGGAGGAGTTGTTGAACCTTCGCCAGGGATCTTCCACCGCTGCGGATTACGCTCTCACGTTCCGTACCCTGGCAGCCCAGGCGGGCTGGGAGGGAAAGCCCCTTAAAGCCATGTACCGCCGGGGCCTTCGTATGGATCTGCAGGCTGAACTCACTTGTCGGGACGAGAGCAAGACTCTGGAGGAGTATATGGAGATGTCAATCAAAATGGACCATCTGCTCCGCTCTCGCAGGAGTCGTCAGCCACGATCTTCCCTCACCTCACCACAATCTCCTGCTCATGCCCTGGAGGAGCCCATGCAGGTGGGATTCACCCGCCTCACTGACGAGGAACGTGAAAGAAGGATGAAAAATCGACTCTGCCTCTACTGTGGCCAGTCTGGACATTTCCGAGCTCAATGTTCCGCTCGCCCACCTAGAGCCACCAGTACTCGGGTAAGCCACACTTCCTTGTCGCCCTCTCTCTTGTTGGATGTATGCTTGATCGTCCACGGCCGCCATATCAAGACTAAAGCCTTTTTTGACTCTGGGGCGGCCGGTAACTTTATTGATCAAGATTTTGCTAACCGCCATCGCATGTCTCTCGTTCCATGTAACCCTACTATGGCGGTGGCAGCCCTGGATGGAAGACCACTAGGAGCTGGAAGGATTCACCACGTCACAGAGGCTATCACGTTGATCACCAGCTCCCTGCACACCGAGACCATCCAATTTCACGTCACTCAATCACCTCACCATGCCATCATTCTCGGCCATCCCTGGCTCACCCTCCACGACCCACAGATTTCCTGGAAGGATCAGGACATCTCACAGTGGTCCCAGTCCTGTCTCCAAAGGTGCCTCAAATACCCCCAGAGGAACCATTCCGTGATCCCAGACCCCCAAACTGAGACCCAACCACCGAAGGGCCTTCCCGAGGTTTACGGGGATTTCCATGCAGCATTCAGCAAGACCCGGGCCACTCAGCTTCCTCCTCATCGGGACACGGATTGTGCCATCGAGATCTTGCCCGGAGCCACGCTCCCCAGAGGCCGGGTATACCCACTGTCTCAACCCGAGACTCAGAGCATGCAGCAATACATCGACGAGGAACTCGCCAAGGGATTCATCCGCCCTTCCACCTCACCTACCTCGGCGGGCTTCTTCTTTGTGAAAAAGAAGGACGGGTCCTTGCGGCCATGCATCGATTACCGAGCCCTGAACGAAGTGACCAGCAAGTACCGTTATCCCCTACCATTGGTACCTTCCGCCCTGGAACAGCTTCGCTCTGCTCGTATCTTCACCAAACTCGACCTGAGATGCGCCTACAACCTCATTCGCATCCGGGCAGGTGACGAGTGGAAGACGGCCTTCTCCACTACGACTGGTCACTATGAATATCTGGTCATGCCCTTTGGTCTGTCCAACAGTCCCTCTGTCTTCCAGGCCCTTATCAATGACATTTTCCGGGATATGCTCAACAAGTGTGTCATCGTCTACATCGACGACATCCTGGTCTATTCCAAGAACTTGTCAGAGCACGTCCAACATGTACGAGCTGTACTCCAGAGACTCGTCCAGAACCAGCTGTACGCCAAACTCCCTAAGTGCGCCTTCCATCTCTCCACCGTCTCCTTCCTAGGATACATCATTTCTGCTGAGGGAGTCACGATGGACGACAACAAGGTTTCGGCCGTGCTGCACTGGCCCCGCCCCCAGACCGTCAAAGATCTCCAACGCTTCCTGGGATTTGCTAACTTCTATCGGAGATTCATCCGAGGATTCAGCCAAGTGGCAGCTCCCCTTACTTCCCTCACTCGCAGCGGAGGCGGATCCAACAAGTTGGCATGGACTACACTCTGCGAGAGAGCGTTTCAAGATCTCAAGACTCGTTTTACCTCTGCTCCCATCTTGAAACATCCAGACCCTCAACGTCAGTTCACTGTGGAGGTGGACGCCTCCAGCACAGGCATCGGAGCCATCCTGTCACAACGCCAGGGAACCCCAGACAAGCTATACCCGTGTGCCTTCTACTCCCGCAAACTCAATCCCGCTGAACGTAACTATGACGTCGGAGACAGAGAGCTGTTGGCCATGAAGGCAGCACTGGAGGAGTGGAGACATTGGCTGGAGGGTTCAACCATTCCCTTTCTCATCCTGACTGACCACAAAAACCTGGAGTACTTGAGAACGGCCAGACGTCTCAACGCCCGCCAGGCCCGGTGGTCGTTATTCTTCTCTAGATTTCTTTTCACTATCACCTATCGGCCCGGGTCCAAGAACGGAAAGGCGGACGCACTCTCCCGCCAGCACGACCAATCCCAGTCAGACAATTCCCCTGCCACCATTATTCCTACCTCCCTGATCGTCTCCCCCGTGCAATGGGACATCATGGCCGAGATCTCTGAGGCCCTGGAAACCGATCCTACCCCTCCAGAATGTCCTCCTGGGTTGACCTACGTCCCAGCTCCCCTACGGCAACGCGTGCTAACCCTGATCCACGAAAATCCCAGCGCTGGTCACCCCGGCGTCCAGGCGACCAGAGAGCTAGTTCTCAATAAGTTTTGGTGGCCCTCCATGACTCAACAAATCCTCACCTTCGTCCGGGAGTGTGTCACGTGCAATCAGACCAAGTCCCTGCACCAACGTCCCGCCGGTCTGCTCCAGCCTCTTCCCATCCCAGAGAGACCGTGGTCCCACCTGGCTGTGGACTTCATGACCGACTTGCCACCCTCTCACCACAACACAGTGATTCTCACCATTATTGATATTATTCTATCCATCATTGCGAAGTCTTATCGTTCCGTATGGTCGTTATTCTGAGCGTTTATTTCTGTGTTGGATTTCCTGTGTATGACCCTGGACTGTGTACCCCGTTATTGATTCCTGCTGCCTGCCATTGCGACCACTGCTGGAGTATTGAACTGTTTCCCGGATTACCTACGTTGTTCCTGTTTTCTGGCGTTTACTCCTGCCTGTCGACTCTGCTCAATAAAGCCTTGCTTATGGATCCGAATGTCTCTGACTCCGTGTTACAAATACACTTTGGGCACAGTGAAAAACACTTTTTTCTTAGGGTTGTACCCTATAATTATTTGAATAGAAAGGTAAAAATAATGACATTCATTTGAAACAGAATTCTTTGTAACATTATACATGTCTCACTTAACTTGAATGATGTAATGTGTCCTTGCTGAATAAAAGTGAATAATTATTTTAAAAATGTCTTTTGAAAGTAAGTTTAGCAATATCAAGCTTTTTTCCTTTTTAAATGGCAGAACTTTAGGTTAACTTTGAGAGTGAAAAGTAAGTTTGCTTCTCAAATGAAACCATGGCCTTCAACCACATTTCAGTCATTGTCATTATAAGTTTTGTTCGCTGCTATATGATGTAAAAGATTAATCTGTGCAATATCTATGCATTGCTATAACTGCACGTACATGAAATCCAACTCCTTCTCTCTTTTACCACATTTCATTGCAACCCCTCCACAGTTCATTTCACTTCTGTTCATTTCTTAAGGTCACTTGTGAGCCATCTGATGAAAAATGTGAAAAAATGAATCAGTCAGTGAAATTATTGACACAGACCTCGCTAACAAAATTATTCATCATTTTCACTCTTTTATGATACATTCGCATGGTGTCAGTCCTTACACAAACCAGTATGTTGCTTTTCTAATGATTCACTTGAATCATTAGCAAGTGAATACTGAACAGTAGCGTGATTCATTTCGCAGCGCTCAATGCCGAGCACAGACGTGGGTTCTCTTCAGCTCCCAAGCTGCTCCAGAGGTTGCCAGATCCATCAGGAGTGCAGGCTCCTCATGTTGGCCTGTTTCGTCTCCAAATGGACGCCCGTTCCCTTGGGCACCCACACACATGAACACAGGGGGCCAAAACAAAGCCCTCCCAGCCAGCCCTCAGTATCTTTTTCTCTCTTGACACAATCCAAACGCCTCTCTGCTGTGTTCTGTGAAAGAAACCAAGCATATCTGCAGATTCTGGGTGGTTAACTCTTCACATCAAGAGGCCCCTCGCTGTCGGGCCCCCCACTCACACAACGGCACGTGAAGACGTGACTTTGCGATGCGTCTCTGCCCACTCATAGCTCTCACCCTCTGCCAGCTTCCCCCGGGGCTCTCGCCTTCCCTGCTCTCCCTCTGAGACCCTCTGTTAGCCGTCCAATTCATTCCTCCCGGAGTCCTGAAACACTGCTGTCTGTTTACTTCGGGATTACGGCTTTTGTATGTTTCAAATGTGACAGCTGCTTCATTCATCTCCCAAGTGTGGAGGCCATGAGATAAGACAGATATGGCTTTACAATCTTTCTCTCTCAGAGTAAATCCGTTTTAAATCTTCTATTTTACTCCTTTTATTTCTCCTTTTCTCTGCCTTAAGATTACAGCATATTGTGGCAGTGCTACGGCAGCAGCTCGGACATTTTAGAGAATGTTATGATATATTATGGAGAAATTACTGTTTGCTTCCATGCCTAGATTGAATGTATCTCTCACGATATTCACTTATAATCAGTGTGCTGCTGTATGAAGTTTTTGTGATGTGCATGATTCAATATATTCATTGTGAAATATGAATGAGGTCTTCAATTTTTATGTGCATCTCTGAATACACATTTTTTTTTTTTCTTAAATTCCTGAAATCCTTTAACACAACTATTAGCAAAACCTGATGTATGAAATGCTGGTTTTCTCACCATTTATGCACTGCAAAATTCCTGTAGCACAAATACAATGCCAAGGTCATGATTTCAATTCTGAAGGAATGCATGAAATAAAATGTATAGCATCTATTTATTTGTGTCCATCTATGTTACTGTATGTCATGTAAGCATAAAGCAAGCTGAAAAGTGTATAGCCAGTTGTACATAAGAACTATGAACAAAAAAAGTGTGAATGACCAGCACTGCTGTTTCTATTTCTGTCATTTGCATTGCATAATGATATGTTGTATAGATACAGTCAAGCCTGAAATTATTCATACCCCTGGCAAATTCTGACTTAAAGTTACTTTTATTCAACCAGCAAGTTTTTGTTTTTTAGAAATGACACAGACATCTCCCAGAAGATAATAAGACGATGTACAAGAGGCATCATTGTAGAAAAAAAATATATATATATATTACTCATCTTTTATTTACATTTGAACAAAAAGTGGCATGTCCAAAATTATTCATACCCTTCTCAATAATCAATAGAAAAGCCTTTATTGGCTATTACAGCAATCAAACACTTCCTATAATTGCTGATCAGCTTTTTGCATGTCTCCACTGGTATTTTTGCCCATTCATTCACTCTTTCAGGTTGGAGGGTCTCCTTGCCATTACCCTGATCTTTAGCTCCCTCCAGAGATTCTTAATTGGATTTAAGTCAGGAATCTGGCTGGGCCACTGCATGTTTTTGTCTTTCTTCACCATTTTTGGAGGAAAGGAAAGGCGGTGAAGTGAGGCCAAGTATGGTGACCCATACTAGGAATTTGTGCTCTGCATTTAACCCATCCAAGTGCACACACACAGTAGTGAACACACACCTGGAGCAGTGGGCAGCCATAGCTGCAGCGCCCGGGGAACAGTTGGGGGTACGGTGCCTTGCTCAAGGGACTCACCTCAGTCGTGGTATTGAGGGTGAAGAGAGTGCTGGTTATTCACTCCCCCCACCTACAATCCCTGCCGGACCTGAGACTTGAACCTGCAACCTTTGGGTTACAAGTCCGACTCTCTAACCATTAGGCCACGGCTGCCCCACAGCTGGCATTGCTGTGTGTTTTGGGTCGTTGTTGTGCTGAAATGTCCACTGGTGCCCAAGGCCAAGTTTCTCTGCAGACTGCCTGATGTTGTTGTCGAGAATTTTGATGTATTGCTCCTTTTTCATGGTGCTGTTTACTGTGATTAGGTTCCCTGGTCCACCAGCTGAAAAACACTCCCAAAACATTAGGTTCCCACCACCATGTTTTACAGTGGGGATGGTGTTCTTAGGGTTGAAGGCTTCTCCAAATCGCCAAATGAAGGCTACATCATTGTGGGCAAACAATTACATTTTTGTTTCATATGACCATAAAACAGAAGTCTTCTTCTTTTTCCAGATGAGCAAGTGAGCTTTTGTGTGCCTTATCTGGAGAAGTGGTGTCCTCCTTGGTCTGCGTCCGTGGAAACCAGCGGTGTGCAGTGTCCATTGGACTTCTGCCTTGAGATGTTGACACCAGCAGAGCCCAGATTCATCAGGATGGCCTTGGTGGTGATCCTTGGATTCTTTTTTACCTCTCTCACTATCCTCCTGGCCAGCACAGATTTTGGCTTCCGACTACGTCCTCTGAGATTTTCACAGTGCAGAACGTCTTGTATTTCTTAATAATACTTTGCTCTGTAGCCACTGGAACTTCAAAATATTTAGATATGGTCATGTAGCCCTTTCCTGACTTGTGAGCAGCCACAATGCGCAGCCGCAGGTCCTCAGTGAGCTCCTTTGTCTTAGCCATGACTGTCTACAAACCAACAGCAGAGAGCTTCTGTTTTTTTACCTGTTGAGTTGATTAAAACAGCTGTTCCCAATGAATCAGGGTAATTAGGATGCTTTAGAACAGCTTGGACTATTTGGAATGGTATAGAACTTTGGATTTTCCCATAGACTGTGACAGTTTGCAAAGGGTATGAATAATTTTGGACATGCCACTTTTTGTTCAAATGTAAATAAAAGCTGAGAAATATTTATTTATTTTTCCAAAATGATGCCTCTTCTACATTGTCTTATTATCTTTTAGGAGAAGCCTGTGTCATTTCCGGTCAAAAAAAAAAAAAAAAAACCTTTGCTGGTTGAATATAAGTAACTTTTAAGTCAAAATTTGCCAGGGTTATGAACAGTGATGGGAATAACGGCGCTATAAATAAACGGCGTTACCAACGGCGATACTTTTTTCAGTAACGAGTAATCAAACGAATTACTGTTTCCCCCGTTACAACGCTGTTACCGTTACTGACTTTAAAATGCGCGTTACTATAACTGAGAACACTGAAGCGGTTTTCATGCGAGCAGCATCTCTCTCAGCCATAGGACCTCTCTCTCTTTCTCTGGGGTGTGTGTGTGTTTGTGTGTTCGGGGGCCGGGGCAGGACACACCAGTGATGATGATTGGTGTGTCTGTAAACGTGGTTTAACTGAAAACGCGATGATTGGCTTAGATCGAGTACATTTCCATTGTTTGCCAATCAGAGGCAGAGTAGTGCGGGTGCACATGCACGGTCAGTCGCACACACCAACATCCAGGAGTCACAACGATGGCAAGTCCAACAAGTTCAAAGGTAGCTTTCGCAAACTGGAAGTATAAGCACTACGTTTCCCTCGCTGAGGTGAAAGGCAAAAATGTTTATGTAACGTGCAAATTATGCCCAGGAAAAAAGAGTCTCTCTGCATCGGTCTGTGCAATAAATATTAGGGGTTAAGAAAGACTTAATTATGATTTCAGGTTGTCTTAAATGTGGGGATTAAAAGGCAAGAATTGCGATGAAACTTTATAAGGCTATCCATTGAATAAATATGAGCGCAGCACGTTTGAAAGTCAGCTGCGGTGCTGTTTTGTGTACCATTCTGTTAGCGCCTCCTGCTGGAAGAGAATGATCTGACATTTTTAATCAGCTCGTACGTCTGCTGTTGTCAAAAAGACCAATGTAAAAAAATCAATCCATGGTTTAAAGCAGCAAACACGTAGAGTTGTAAATGTGAACTGATGGATCGACAAGATTTAAACAATTAAGGCAGTAAATATATGTTAATTAATATAACACTTGATAGACAATAATATACAAAAATTGTTTAAATTAACATAGCCTATGTTAATTAATATAATACTTGATAGACAATAATTGTTTAAATTAATATAGCCTAAAAATTGATACTTTTGATTCTTGAAGGCTGGAATGTGAAGTTTATAATTTAAGAAATCTTTTTTTGTTTTGTTTTGTGAAACCTGCATCTGAATTGTAAATCATGCTTTTTACAGTCATTTTAATTATTTATATATTTCTTAATTTTTTTTTTTTTTTTTTTTTTTTTTTTTTTTTTTTGTTCAGGTCTTTAAAAATGTATGTAAATGTCTAGAATTTAAGATAAAATATGCTGCAGATACCCTGGTCTCGCAAAAACCATAAATATTTTTTTTATATATATAATTGTCCGGACCTTGGCTGGTGAGCAGGGTTCATTACTGGACCTCGAGCCGTTTTAGTTGAAGACCCCTCCACTATAGTAATGATAATATTTATAATAATATGTTGAATTTGATAGTTGTCTCTGACGTTGTCCCACAACAACATTGAAATAGTGTAGATTAGTGTACAATGTTTTATATTTATTTTATAGTTATATTAGATTTTTTTAAGTAACGCAATAGTTACTTTGCCTGGTAATTAGTTACTTTTATAATGATGTAACTCAGTTACTAACTCAGTTACTATTTTTGAGAAGTAACTAGTAACTATAACTAATTACTTTTTTAAAGGTACATTCCCAATACTGGTTATGAATAATTTCGGGCATGACTGTATGTCAAGGCATTCACTTTTGTTTTGCAGTAGTACTAGAACAAAGAGTCCAGTAGTAAAATATCTGATACTTTTGTTTACATTAAGGTCAATATGTAATGAGTGTTTTAACAGGTTTGAATGTCTTTTTCACACTTCATGCATGTATTTGAGGTGTGTATGAAGCATATTTGTGGGACTCTATATACTTGATAGAGAATAGCGCTGAAAGTACCGACTCCAACAAAGTCCAGCGATCTGGTTGAAGGTTTACTGCATGTTCGGTCTTTTTACAGTGCTTCAAGATTTAGTTTTTGAATTTTGACCTAGCTCCGTTCTAATCTGACTCCAATTTTAAGTGATCATTAAATTTAGACTGTATTTCCAATCAAAAGGTTATCATAAATATAGATTATGAATTAATTTAGGAATTTGATTATTCTAGACATTCCGTCTTTTCAATTATCCGTTCATTAGGGACCCAATGTCGCTTTTATGTCTCACGTCGGCCTTTACGTGGATCATACGTCACAAAATCGCCAGTCTGATAATCAATCAGAGGTTGTAGGAAACTAATGCACTCTTGACCAGCCGCCTACTGCTTGCTTCATACAAAAGTGTAGTTTACTTAGTCTTTCCCATGCACAACTTGTTAACTTCAGTGATAAGCAGAAATCAGGAGGTCTTCAGAGGATGTGCCTACTGCTCCATCTGTTCCCGAGCCTTCAGTTTGTCCAATCCTGGTCTTATTTTGTGGTAACATCAGCCTCCATGATTTAATAGTTATAATGATTTCAGGACATATCAGAATAGTCGAATATAACATTTTGTTTGTCAGGTAAAAATGTATCATGCCAATTACACAATTAAACAATGAGAATCCAATTCCGTTTCAATTTAGATAAATACATAACCTCAATGACTCAAAGATGTATCTAAGAATAGGAAATGCATACCTGACAACAGAGAGACACACTGCAGCATTAGAGACCTGGAGCCTCATGCAGTGTGGGGGTTTTGACTACAAAGATCCCAAAGTTGTGTTTCATCACTTGCCTTATATACCAGACCAACACAAACAAATCTTCAAATCAGTAAAAATACAAAGACCTTTTGGTCTTTCAGGAGTTCTCGCAACCCCAGGCTTGCACCTGGTTGGGGGTTCCCATCTGCCCCTAAAGGGAAAACACACCCAATAGCAGCAAACCCAATTCTATGGAAGTTTTCAATCTTCCTTACAGTATATGTGACTGATATGAAATTGAGACCATTTTACCAATCGCACAGAGACCATTGAAATGTTATCAAACATGAAGGGGAAAAACAATATATTCACAGGATATACTATGTGGCTTTCACCAAGAGCTTTTAGGGAGAGAGGTGAGAGAGTGAGGGGCAAAGAGAGGGGGGTTGTTTGTCCTCTTTGAAGATCACTTCTCCAGATTAGTTTTATTGTTTTGTTGCATGCCATTTGTTCCATGAGGAGATAATTTCAGATTGTTCAGATTCAGAATGGCACACTGACTTACTGCTTACTGCCCAGTACACTATTCTTTCTTAAAAAAAAAAAAAAAAAAAAAAAAAAAAAAAAAATGTGTGTAAAACAGTATACAATACACAATAAATAATATTTCAGAGTAGTATGCTACAGTATTGTTGTCACAATCAGGCGGGGTTGTGGAGTGAAGATGGACGAGGAGAACCGGAGTAACTGAATAATTGAAGTTTATTAAATAAAACACTGCAAAATGAACAAATAAACAAAACCGGGAGCAGGAAATGAGCACATGTAACAAAACAAACGGAAGTAACATAATCATTGACCGACAAACGGGGTGTGCAAACACAGACTCTTAAATACACTGAAACGGGGGCGTGGTCACAAACAAGATAACAGGATAACAAAGGGGAAATACAAATATGGGCATGAACAAACCAAATGGAAACAAAACTAGGAGGGGGAGACAAAGACTAAACCATAAGAACTGGAAACATAGGGGGGAAAAACACTAGGAGAACAGAACAGAACAAGACATAATCCTGACAATTGTCATATGACAAACGAATTAATTCAGCACAGCTGTCAAGGCTGTTACCTTACAAATAAATGTGATGTTCTTCTTTTTACAAAGGTTTGTTAATAAGTGTTCGTACTAGTTATCAATGCATAATTAATGAACTTTACATATTGAACAAAACTGAATCAACACTGAATTGTCTTTAACTGAACAATGATACTTTTCTGAAAATTCTGTTAACACTAAAATAGCAGTATTTTCTTTAGCAATAGGCTTAGTAGTTCAGTGACAGATATTTATACGCTATATTGCCAAAAGTATTGGTACACCCCGTTCTAATGAACAGGGTTGACTACTGTAGTAATTCCCATGGGTACAAATCCTAATGTTTAAGCATATAACAATGTTCTAGGGGGTTGTGTTCTTCTAATTTGATAGCAACAGCATTGACAGGACCCTTTTCTATTCTAGCATGGCAATAGTTCTGTGTATAAGGCAAGGTTCAACAGTTCAACGGCTGCAACAGAGATGGAAATACAGTTTATAAATATGTAGTGGACCGCACATTCCAGGGCCCAGTTTATGACGAGGGCCCCTCCCTGACCACAATAGTGGACAAAGGTTTGCTGGTAACACTTTACAATAACAGTACATGAATTATCATGTACTAATACCTGAATTAGTAATTTTTTGACTATGAACTAATGAATAGTTAAGACATGCATTAATCAAGAACTAATGAAGAACTAACGTAACTACGACATGAGTCATATGAATTACTGTATGAATGCAGTACTGCAGCACCACCTTAATTACATGTCAGTTCCTACATGTTAGTTAATGTATTAATTAACAATTTGTGGTAAATTAAATCAAACATGTTCTAGAAGAAAGATGGCAGAGTGCAAAATTGTTCATAAATTTGTCAAATGCAGCTGTCACAAACATCAGTCAATGATTCTTGCAAAATTTACATTTCAGCTAACTCATCCAACACACGATGATGCATTCATAATATAAAAACAATTGTCTCATCCTGTTTTGAGTGATTCTACTGCTGCCATCCTAAAATAAAGCATTCATTAAGCAGATGCAATTTTCCAATTTAAAATCAGTGATAGAAGCTGGAGAAGCTGGTTATCGCTTTGGTTATGTTATGGATCGGTTTACTGTCATTATATCATCATAATGCACTGAAATCAGACGTTTGTCTTGTGTTCTTGCTTTTTTGGGCCACAATTTTTTTGGGCCACAATTGCCCCTTCAAAAAGTCAACTTTCCTCCTACCATTCAGTTCCTTCTCCATCCAAATGCAGCAACAGGACCTCTGCTCTTCTACTTCTTTACAAACCACCAAAAGGCACCACAAATCTTATTTAGATGAGCTTATAAAACATGTGCAATTGATAGCTTTTTTAAGATGTCAGGGTTAGGTTAGGGCTAGTCATTAAGTTGTGACATAATGATACATTAACAAGTCATGAATTCATGTTACTTTATAAGTAAATAACACTTATGTGCCCCCCCCAAGTAAAGTCATGACATAATGATACATTAACAAGTCATGAATTAATATAACTTAATGCTAAGTAAGTTAGCAATATTGTGCCTTATTTTGCACCAGTATATCCAAAATGATTATTATGTTACATAACTCATTATTAACTACTTATAAAGTAACATGAATTCATGACATGTAATGTATCATTATGTCATGACTTTACTTGGGGGGGCACATAATTGTTAACTCGACATTAATTACTTATTAACTAGCCTGTAGGAACTAACATGTAATTAAGGTGGTGCTGCAGTACTGCATTCATGCAGTAATTCATGTGACTCATGTCATAGTTACGTTAGTTCTTTATTAGTTCTTGATTAATGCATGTCATAACTAATCATTAGTTCATAGTCAAGAAATTACTAATTCAGGTATTAATGCATGATAATTCATGTACTGTTATTGTAAAGTGTTACCGGTTTGCTACATTTTAATTGGATCTTGGTGGACTAACGTAAGCAAACTGTCCAACGCCATCAGATAAGTATGCCAGGTCAACTGCTAGACACCTCTTAGAGGGCATGAAGAAGACCTTTGGTACAAAGCCCAGGAAGGACAGAACTTCCTATTGGTCAAAAGGCAGTTTCTGCCCTCTACCCACCTTGTTTTAGAAAATGTGAAATGAGGGAACGAGACGCTGCGTCATCAACGCTTTGGGGAATGCCATTGGCGAACCACGCTCTGAATATAGTCTGTAACCAATCAAATGACGGGAGTGACGTCACCGGCATTTCAAACCGGCGTCAGCTTCCAGAAATGAAGCGATGCAAGGCTGGAACGCGGGAATTATGGCTCATGACGCAGTGTCTCGTTCCCTCAGGGAACCATGGTTACATACTTAACCTGGGATGTTCCCTTTCGGGAACTCTGCTGCGTCATCAACGCTTTGGGGAACGAGATGTCCACGCCCCCATAATTCCAAATCTCCGCCTAGTGTCTGTTTGTTGCTAGGGCAAGGAAAGGAAAGCGTTGAGTCTGGAGGATCATGCCAGAACAAGAAACTCTTCACCTGGGAAGGTACCAGTACGCGAGAGACAATACACCTCTGTCTGGAGGACTGCCAGAACAGGAAGGTAGTGCCTAAGAATACTTACCTGCTGAGGCACTGAAAGATCTCCGCCTGGGAAAATTGCCAGGACACGAGAAATAGTACACCTCTGTCTGGAGAACCTGCCAGAACAAGAGGGAGAAACACTCCTTGGCCCTCGGGCACATGAGGAGAAAGTAGTACACCTCTGTCTGGGGAACAGCCAGAACAAGAGGGACACAAGTAGAGCCTGGTGAACTTGCCAGGACACTGGAATGGCTCCGCCTGGGAACTTGCCAGGACGCGAGTGGAATTACATCTCTGCCTGGGGGGCCCCCAGCGCAAGAGGAATAGGATCCGCCTCGGCCCTCGGGCACACAAGGAAAGTAGTACACCTCTGTCTGGGGAACAGCCAGAACACGAGGGACATAAGTAGTGCTTGGAGAATCTTGCCAGGCCACTGGAATGGCTCCGCCTGAGAAACTTGCCAGGACGTGAGTGGAATTACATCTCTGCCTGGGGAACCCCCAGCACAAGAGGGAGAAGAATGTGTACCTCGGCCCTCAGGCACACGAGGAAAGTAGTCCACCTCTGTCTGGGGAACAGCCAGAACACGAGGGACACAAGTAGTGCCTGGTGAATCTTACCGGGATACTGGAATGGCTCCACCTGGGAAACTTTGCCAGGATGCGAGTGGAATTACAACTCTGCCTGGGGAGTCCCCAGAGCAAGAGGGAGATAAATAACTATCTCGGCCCTCAGGCACATGAGAAAGTAGTACATCTCTGTTTGGGGAAACCCCACCAAAACAAGAGGGAGAAAATCGTCCTCGGCCCTCGGGCATGCGAGGAAAAGTAGTCCACCTCTGTCTAAGAACAGCCAGAACAAGAGGGACACAAGTAGTGTCTGGTGAACATGCCAGGACACTGAAATGGCTCCGCCTGGAAAATTGCCAAGACACGAGTGATATTACACCTCTGTCTGGGGAGTCCCCAGAACAAGAGGGAGATAAATAACTGTCTCGGCCCTCAGGCACACAAGGATTCAAGGACGGAGGAGCCTGGATTGTCTCGCAGGTCTAGTTCGTAGAACCTGACAAATGTCAATGGTGTGGACCAACCCGCAGCACTGCAGATGTCCTGAATGGGGGCACCTGTACTCAGAGCTTTCGAGGCTGCTATGCCTCAAGTAGAGTGAGCCTTGACCCCCATCAGTGATGGAAGGCCAGAGGACTCATAAGCAGTGGATATAGCATCCACGATCCATCTACTGATTGTATGTTTCGTTGCAGGGTGCCCCCTCTTAGGGGGACCGTAACAAACCAGCAATTGCTCTGTTCTACGCCACAAGGCAGCTCTGTGGACGTATGTGTCTAGTGCTCGCACTGGACACATGTAGTTATACTTCTGATGGTCGCTCTCCACGAATGGAGGAGGGTAAAAGGCCTGTAGAGTGACCGGCTGTGGGGCTGCTGTCGGGACCTTCGGTACATACCCAGCTCTAGGGTAGAGGAAAGCTTTGGCCAGACCAGGCACAAAGTCAATATAGGAAGGGGCCACAGAAAGGGCCTGAAGGTCTCCTACTCTCCTCAGAGAAGTAAGAGCCAACAGCAACGCCGTCTTAATGGTAAGAAGGCGGTCCGAAATCTCCTCTAAAGGCTCAAATGGAGGTTTACAAAGAGCTTCGAGCACCACAGCAAGATCCCACGTGGGGACCCTAGGTTTCAATCGAGGCCTCAACCTGAGTGCACCGCAAAGGAAACGTATGACCAAAGGTCTCTTACCCACTGACAGGCCACCAAAAGGGGCGTGGTAGGCCGATAAAGCCGCCACATACACCTTCAGGGTGGAGTGAGCTAACCCTGCGGAAAAGCGAGACTGCAAGAAGTCCAGTACTGTACCAATCGGGCAGTGAACTGGGTCAACTTGTCATTCTCTACACCACGAGGCGAAAAGTTTCCACTTGAGGCCATAAAGTTTCCTAGTAGAGGGAGCTCTAGATTGAAGGATAGTCTCAACAACCTCAGTTGAGAGACCATCATCTATGAGATGTGCCCCCTCAGGGGCCAAACCCATAGCTTCCACATCTCTGGGCGGAGGTGGCAGATTGTGCCCCCGGCTTGAGAGAGGAGATCCCTCCTGACGGGAATCTCCCACGGAGAGCCGTCGAGGAGGGCGATAATGTCCGAGAACCATACTCGGCCCGGCCAGTATGGGGCTACTAACAGTAGGCTGACTCCATACCGGCGTACTCTTTCTAGAACTCCTGGGAGCAGAGCGATCGGGGGGGAAGTGTACAGACGTAGCCTCTGCCAAGTCTGTACCATTGCATCCAGTCCGAGAGGAGCTGGAGGAACTAGAGAGTACCACAGGGGACATTGCGATGTCTCTCGAGTCGCAGAGGTCCACCTGGGCCTGGCCAAACACCCTCCATATCTACTTCACCACATCTGGATGAAGCATCCATTCCCCCGGGCCTCGGCCCCTGTCTCAACAGGACATCTGCTCCCACATTGAGATGTCCAGGGATATGAACTGCTGCACTCAGTGAGAGGAGTTTTCCCTGTGACCACAGGAGGATATGATACGCCAGCTTGTACAAGGGGCGTGAACGCATACCCCCCTGGTGGTTGATGTAATACACTACTGCTGTGTTGTCGGTGCGGACCAACACATGACGGTCTCTCAGGTCTGGGAGAAAGCATTTTAGGGCTTTGAACACGGCCAGCATCTCGAGGCAGTTTATGTGCCACCTTAGATGATGACCGCTCCACAGACCGCGGGCCGAGCGGCCACTCATGACCGCTCCCCAACCGGTGAGGGAAGCATCTGTCGCTAGCGTGACGCGGAGACAAGGAGTTCCCAAGACCGGGCCCTGAGATAGAAACCAAGGCTTCTTCCACATGTCCAAGGTACGTAGGCATCGCCGCGTAACCTTGATCTTGAGGAATGGGTTTCCCCTCGGGGAGAACCCTCTGGTTTTGAGCCACCACTGTAGTGGCCTCATGTGCAGCAGTCCAAAAGGTATTACATTGGATGCAGCCGCCATGAGGCCTAACAGTACTTGGAACTGTTTCACAGTAAGTGACTGGCCGCATTGACTGCAGTGAGGATCGACTCGATGTGAGCAGGTGACATTCGTGCCTGCATCGTGGTCGAATCCCAAACGACACCTAGATAAGTGGTTCTCTGTAATGGAGACAGCACACTTTTCTTGGTGTTGAGTCTCAACCCCAGATCTTTCATGTGAGCGAGAACAACACTTCGATGTTGAACCGCTAACTGTTCCGAACTGGCTAATCAGCCAGTCGTCTATATAGTTGAGTATGCGGATGCCCTGGAGTCGCAGAGGAGACAGAGCATCATCCACACACTTGGTGAAAGTTCGGGGTGAGAGTGCTAGGCCGAAAGGAAGAACTCTGTATTGGTAAGCTTCGCCCCTGAAAGCGAACCTGAGAAACGTCTTGTGCTGAGGAAGGATGGAGACGTGAAAGTACGCATTTTCAGATATATCGTGACAAACCAGTCCTCGGACCTGATTTGAGACACGACTTGTCTGACAGTTAACATTTTGAACTTCAGCTTCCTGACTGAGCGGTTCAACTGTCTGAGATCTAAGATGGGCCGCAGCCCTCCGTCCTTCTTGGGAACAATGAAGTACCGGCTGTAGAACCCGGACTCTCTGTGTTGAGGAGGGACTACCTCGATGGCCTCCTTCCTCAGAAGAGAATTTACTTCCTGTTCCAACACCAGAGCCTGCTCTGGGCCCACCTCGGTGGGGAACACCCCGTTGAAAGGTGGCGGCGGAGCACCGAATTGGATACAATAACCTTTCTCTACAGTACGCAGGACCCATGAAGACACATTCGGCAGTAGTTTCCACGCTGCCAGAAAGTGTACTAAGGGAAGGCCTCTCGAGACTGGTTTCTGGTATTATTTGAGGAATTAATTCGGTGGCCTGTAACAGCTGGCTGGCAGGCGAAACCTGAATTAACTGCTCTGAGGACCCCAGTAGGGGTGGAAAACTTACTGGTTCCGCTACGTTGCCGGGCGGAAGAACCAGTAGAGGTTCGCGGGAGACTGCCGCGCCCTGTAACACTGGCAGGGTTAGCTGACTGGTCTCCTGAGGGCCCCGAGGAAGAACGGGCACCATGTAATGTGGTAGACCCCTTTCCCCCTCGAGAGGGGCTGCCCTCAATGGCCCTGAGCCAAAAAAGTCAGGGCCGCTTAGCCGAGGACCTCTTGGACTGCAGCACGACCCTCAGGTCGGGCCTAGTCTTAGAGGCCCCCGACTTAGAGTGTTGCTGACCCCGCCCCCTTGGTCTGTCAGGAGGGGTGCGAGTGGCAAAGCTCCTCTTCTGCGCCTCGCGGCGTGAGGAGCTGGTACACGGTTGGAGAAGGAATAGATGCGGCGAGGGAGGTAACGCTGGAACGCCGCCGCTTGCTTACGAGCCTCCTGGTACCTGTTGACGACTGCATCGACCGAGTCGCCAAACAGGCCAGAAGGCTGAAGCGGGGCGTCCAGAAGGAGGACCCTGTCCTTCTCTTTCATGTCGGACAGGGTAGCCCGATAGCACGAGCGGTCTCCTTTGTGGTGCGGAGAGCAAGATCTGCCGTGCAGCGTAGCTCCGACACATTTACCTCCTCACCATCATCTAAATCCTTCAGCAGGTCAGCCTGGTATGCCTGCAAGATGGAAATCGTATGCAAGCAAGAACCAGCCTGACCCACTGCTGCGTACCCCTTACCAAACAAGACCGAACTTGTTTTAAGTGGCTTGGAGGGTAAGGACGGAGCCTTCAAAGATGATGCCAATGCGGGCAACAGATAGCTCGCAAGCGTCTGCTCGACCCGTGGCATCATCTTATAACCACAGTCATCCACCCCTCCCATGTAACCGTAGTAAGCAGAGGAGGAAGTGAACAACCGGGCTGAAAATGGTTTATACCATGATCTCGACAGCTCACTGTGGAGATCAGGGAAAAACGGAAGGCTCCGTCTTGGAGGTGGCATTTTTGTCCGCAGAAAGCGTTCATCTAATTTGCTTGTCTGCGGCTCATGAGTTTGCTTGGCGGGCCAGCTGATGTTAAGCTTGGCTACCGCACGAGTCACCACCTCCAAGAGCTCCTCATACTGCGGGCTTGATCGGGGAAGCGGTTGTGGGTCGCCAACACTCTCTACATCAACCTCCTCGGAGGAAGATAAGAGAAGTGTTGACACCTCATCCCGGGGGGAAGAAACCACAGTGCGGGCTTCCACATGACCTCCAGGAGGAGGTCAATCAATCTGCTAGGTGAGGAGGGAGATAGGGGATCACCCGTTTCCATTCCCTCTAGCAGATCGAGTTGCGAACCCCACGAGCACAGCTGCCGCTCCGCCTCAGCGGAAGCGGGGCCAGACCCACGGGGAACGCTGGTGAAGGCTCCCTCCTCGAAGAGAGCCTTCTGGGAACGGAGCACCCGCAGTAGAAGCCGATCACACTGCGGGCAGCCAGCCCCCTCGAGGGCTGACTGAGCATGCTCCGCTCCCAAGCAGACTACACACAGACTGTGTGTATCCCCACCAACAATGAAGCGTTGGCAGGGAGGGACACACTGTCTGTGTGACTGCTGGACCGCTTTAAACTTTCCCCCTTTTTTGGCAGACATTGCTCAAAAGAAAGTTGTGCAATTGGCACAGAAAAACAGCAATGAAAACCAGACAAACAAACCAACATATAGCGCTTCACTGAATGACAAAAGCTGACGCCGGTTTGAAACGCACGTGCTTTATACTCCCTGGTCGCTTATGTCACCGCGCCGGTGACGTCACTCCCGTCGTTTGATTGGTTACAGACTTTATTCAGAGCGTGGTTCGCCAATGGCATTCCCCAAAGCGTTGATGACGCAGCTGAGTTCCCGAAAGGGAACTTTAATAATACTTACTTAATAATAATAAAGAGATTAAGGTACAATTTATGTCCTACTAATGATATTGTTTTTTTAGATACACAGCAATAGTTTGTAGTTTACAATAACATGTTTTGGGAATAAACACCCCAAGCAGTGTCTTCGGAAACATAGGTATATCAGATTTCAGTAAATGTAGTAGGGAACAAACAAAGCTTCTTTGCTGATTTAAGTGAACTTGAGTTATATTTAGTATATTCTGGCAAATATAGTAGGTCATCTGACTATGCAGTATACATTCTGGATACTGCAGAAATGGTAAGATGATAGTTTGACATTTCAACCACAGCATTTGTCTTTTCATCAGCTTGTTTTCTTTCAATTAGCACAGGTTTTATTTTTTTATTTTTGGAACTGTTTTGTGAGGCCTACTGTTTGTAGGCCTCATTGATTTGAGCTTATGCACCTCAGTTTTTGAGTGAAAAAAAAACTTTTTTTGATAATTTTGGCACTGTTGATTCAAAAGCTGAGGTGCACAAACTCAAATTAATGAAGCTTATGATCAGTCAGTTCTCTCAAACCTGTGCTAACTGAAGAAAAAATAAGTTGATAAAAAGATGGGGGGGGGGGGGGTGTTAGTAAAGCATTTTTATGGAGTCAATCCAGGGCCATATATATTTGCAAAAGAATGTATGTATTGCAAAAAATAAAAAATAAAGTTTTGCAAAGGAAAATTAAAGTATTGAGAAAAAATTAAGTGTTTGTTGCAATTTTTTATTAACAAGCGCATTTATTTTTTCTCAATACTTTAATTTTCCTTTGCAAAACTTTAATTTCTTTTTCAAATATATATACGAATCTGGATTGACTCCATACATTTTCATGAAAAAGAAAATCCTCTCCTGGTCAAAATGACCAGAACACAACATGAGGTTTAAAAACAAATATATAAACACTGGAGATTGACATTTCTTTTTATGGATATTAATGGCCTCTTGTAAAATCTTCATTTAACAACAGTAATCAATATTTATTTGAGAGGTCTGAAACTCTGTGGCCTTGTCTTGACCGCATTTTCTAAAAAGCATTTTTAATCATCTCAGAAATATTATAGAAGTGAAGCTGTAGATATCAATGGATGACTTAACCCTGACAAAAGTAGCAGTTTGCAACACATCAGTCATAATTTGTCATATTTAATTATGCCTTGATTTAACCCTCATTGTCTATTGACATTGACTTAAAAGCTTTAATAATAGAGATTTCAAAATTATCATAATTTCTCCATCAAATTCATTGTTTTACAACAAAGTAGACATGCAAATGAACAAAAGTGACCGTTTTGATCCCTCACAGTAAAAAAAAAAACAAAAAAAAAAAAACAATTAAATCCAGTTGGCACCAACATAAGGGTTCAAACTGGCTTTGCAACAAAAACAGAGACTGTTTGCAGAAAGACAGAGCTTAATTTGTGGATTTTCAGCTGTGGATAATGCAATTTTAATGGTAGTACATTGCATTTAACAGGTCGACATAGTAGCAAACAAACAGAGGTGAAGCGTTTGTGTTGTAGAAGAGATGACATCTCATCAGACATGTGCACCTGTGCAGTTTTTTTATAAACATACACAGACATGTGTGACAGTCATAGCACTGATTTGATTATAAAGCTACATGTTGGCATCATGGAGGAAGCGTTCCATCAAATCAGGTCAAACAAATCAGCTTGCATGACACCATAACAACCCTTCTGAAATGAGGAAAAGAGGAAAAAATACATACATATGAAGGGATACTGTTTATATGTGAAGCCTAAATAGAAAGCCTATGTCTTTTAATATGTGTTGAGCAAAGCTGCTATGCATATGTAGTTATAAAAATAACACTTTGCCTTTTGTCTGCTGCACATACTTCCTGTTTAATGAGCTTGTTAGCGTGAGTGTTTGGGAAATGTAACCCATTGTTAGAGTGGGATCATGCACAGATGAGAGCTTTTTCAGTCCAAACATCCGAAAGTGCAAATAATCTGAAAAAAAGGCAAAAAAAGAAACAAATGTTGTTAGGCTTAAAAAAAAAGAAAAGAAAAAAAGAATTCTGCCACATCCTATATTCATTAGTAACTATAATTGACAAATTATTAAGGTAAATTAATTAATTGACTAATGTAAATTATGTATTATTTATGAATTGTAAATAATTACGTTATGTGTGTGTATAAATTGATAAAGCTATGAAAGAATCTTACATTTTAGAAATGTTAACTTAAAATAAAAAAGAAATACTAAATACTTGCTTTAATCTCTAGTGACTCGTGGCTGCTCTTGTGCAATTGCACTAACCTGAAGTATTTTCTACATCATCGAAATTAAAATGTAAAAGAATGAATCAGTTTGAATTAATGAACTGAAGAAAAAAAAATGCCATTTTATGAATATTAACAAATCATGTCATCATGTCAGGGTAAGGGTTTGGGTGAGGCACTTAGTTATGATGGGGAAAGGAGATATAGATTGCATTGTGTCAATGTATGTCCTCCAAGACCACCAGGCAGCCGGGTGCTCAGCCTTCGCCTGCTCGTCACCTAGGGCACCCCCCTGCGGTCTTTCCGGCTCCACCCTCGCTGCTTCCAGCTCGGCGTCGAGTTGGTCGCTGTGGAGCGGCGCCGCCCGCTGCTCAGGGTCCTGCAGAGAACTCTCACACAGATAGCTATACAGAGTTTGTGTGTGTACAGTGGAGATAAAAAAAAAATCAATAAATGTTTTTCTTTTTCTCTGAAATATTGTTAAATATTCATCATTCTATAGGTATACCACTCTTGTCCAAACATTTGACAAAATATCCAAGGCATTGCAACAAAAACCTGCAACAAAATTGCAACTAAACTTTTGGATGATTAAATTAATAGGAAGTGTAGAGGGCCATACTTTGTATGACTTCAGCACATTTGCAGCTGCAGGACATCAATAGTTTCTCACACTGTGCTGGTGTGATCTTGGTCCACTCTTCTTCCACTCTTATCCATAGTTTAGTGGCTCTAGTGGGTTTCTTAGCCATGACTTTGTTACCAAGGATTGTCAAGAGATTTTCAGTTGAGTTTAGATCAGGATCAGGACAGTATTCGTAGCTTCAAGGAACTGCTTTACCTGTTACAGTTGTCTTGCATGAAATTGTAGGCTGATTGGAAACGTCCCAGGTTACGTATGTAACCCTGGTTCCCTGAGGGAACGAGACACTGCGTCATCAACGCTCTGGGGAATGCCATTGGCGAACCCGCCTCTGAATCAGTCTGTAGCCAATAGAACGACGGGAGTGACGTCACCGGCGCGGTGACGTCAGCGACCAGGAAGTATATAAGCACGTGCGTTTCAAACCGGCTTCAGCTTCCAGGAATGAAGCGAAGCGCGGCAGGAATGCGGGAATTATGGTCAGAGACGCAGTGTCTCGTTCCCTCAGGGAACCAGGGTTACATACGTAACCTGGGACGTTCCCTTTCGGGAACTCCACACTGCGTCATCAACGCTCTGGGGAACGATATACCAACTATCCATAATTCCAAGTTCCTGCCCAGTGGTGTTTGTCTGGGAAAGGAAAAAGGAAAGCGTTGCTTCTGGTGGATCAGGCCAGGAAGAGCTCTCTGCCTGGGGTTACCAGGACAAGAGAGACAATATCCCTCTGTCTGGGGGACCAGCCCAGAACGAGAGGGCAGTGCCAGAAGATACTTACCTGAGGGGCACTGATGGTTCTCCGCCTGGGAAACTGCCAGGACAGGAGAAGTATTACACCTCTGTCCGGGATAAATGCCAGAGCAAGAGGGAGATGGTATATACCTCGGCCCTCGGGCTCACGAGGAAAGTGGTCGCTCAGTCTGGGGAAACCAGCAAAGAGGGACCAGAAGAACTCCGCCTGGAAACTGCCAGGACGTGAGTGTGATGACATCTCTGCCTGGGACGCACCCAGCGAAGAGGAAGAGAGATGAGAACCTCGGCCCTCAGGCACACGAGGAAATAGTCCAAAACTCCGTCTGGGGAACAGCCAGCACAGGAGGGACTGGATTGGCTCCGCCTGGAAAACTGCCAGGACGCAAGCAGTATTACATCTCTGCCTGGGAAACTCCCAGCGAAGAGGGATCTGATCCGCCTCGGCCCTCGGGCACACGAGGAAAGGAGTCCACCTCTGTCTGGGGACCAGCCAGACGTAGAGGGACAAGAGGTGTCTGGGGGTACCAGAACACCAGGTTGCTTCGCCTGGGAAACTGCCAGGACGCAAGCGGTATTACATCTCTGCCTGGGACGTACCCAGCGAAGAGGGATAAACCTCGGCCCTCGGGCTCACGAGATTTTGGTCATACACCCCAGTCTGGTCACCAGCCAGATAGGGGGTTCTCCTCGGCCCTCGAGCACACGAGGAGAAAGGATGGTCCTTTGTCGGGGCTTACCCGGATCAAGAGGGACCCAAGTGGTGCCTGGAAACTTCTGGCCAGAGCACAGGAATGGCTCCGCCTGGAAAACTGCCAGGACGCGAGTAGAATTACATCTCTGCCTGGGACGTGCCCAGCGAAGAGGGAATGCAAGAACACCTCGGCCCTCGGGCACACGAGGTGGAGGCCTCTGTCTGGTGACCAACCAGACCGAGAGGAAGGAGTCGTCCTCGGCCCTCGGGCACACGAGGAGACAATAGTCCTTTGTCGGGGCGCACCCGGACAAGAGGGACACAAGTAGTGCCTGGAAACTTGTGGCCAGGGCACTGGCATGGGCTCCGCCTGGGAAACTGCCAGGACGCGAGCGAAATTACATCTCTGCCTGGGGGGTACCCAGCGAAGAGGGAACTTCTACCTCGGCCCTCAGGCTCACGAGGTATAACTCCTGTCAGCTAGGACAGAGGAGCCTGGAGTGGCTCGTAGGTCTAGCTCGTAGAACCTAACGAAGGTCAAAGGTGTAGACCAACCCGCCGCACTGCAGATGTCCTGGATAGGGACACCTGCCATCAGAGCTTTCGAGGCCGCCATGCCTCGGGTAGAGTGAGCCTTGACGCCCATCGGTGATGGGAGGCCAGAGGACTCATAAGCTGTAGTTATGGCATCTACGATCCATCTACTGATAGTGGGTTTAGTTGCAGGGAGCCCCCTCTTAGGGGGACCGTAGCAGACCAATAGTTGCTCTGATTTTCGCCACAGGGCAGCTCTGTGGACGTATGTGTCCAATGCTCGCACTGGACACATACAATTATACTTCTGATGGTCGCTCTCCACGAATGGAGGAGGGTAAAAGGCCTGCAGGGTGACTGGCTGTGGTACTGCTGTCGGTACCTTCGGTACGTACCCGGGTCTAGGGTAGAGGAATGCTTTGGCCAAACCGGGCGCAAAGTCAATGTAAGAAGGGGCCACTGAAAGGGCCTGAAGGTCTCCTACTCTCCTCAGAGAAGTAAGAGCCAACAGCAGCGCCGTCTTAATAGTAAGGAAGCGGTCTGAAATCTCCTCTAAGGGCTCGAATGGAGGCCTACAGAGGGCTTCAAGCACCACAGCGAGATCCCACGTGGGGATTCTGGGGTTCACCCGAGGCCTCAACCTGAGTGCACCGCGAAGGAACCGTATGACCAGGGGGTTCCTACCCAAAGACAGGCCACCGAGAGGGGCGTGGAAGGCCGATAAAGCCGCCACGTAAACCTTCAGGGTGGAGTGGGCTATCCCGGTGGAGAAGCGAGACTGTACCAACTGGGCAGTGGACTGGGTCAGCGTGTCGCTCTCTACACCATGAAGTAAAGAGTTTCCACTTCAGGTCATAAAGTTTCCTTGTAGAGGGAGCTCTAGAGTGAATGATGGTCTCCGCAACCTCAGTTGAGAGACCCTCACTTATGAGATGCGCCCCCTCAGGGGCCACACCCATAGTTTCCACTTCTCTGGGTGGGGGTGGCAAATTGCGCCCCCAGCCTGAGAAAGAAGGTCCCTCCTGAACGGAATCTCCCAAGGAGAGCCGTCTAGGAGGGCTATGATGTCCGAGAACCATACTCGGGTCGGCCAGTATGGGGCTACTAATAGTAGACTGACTCCGTACCGGCGTACTCTTTCTAGAACTCCCAGGAGCAGAGCGAACGGGGGAAAGGCGTACAGACGGAGCCTCGGCCACGTCTGTACCATGGCGTCCAGCCCAAGTGGAGCTGGAGGCGCTAGAGAGTACCAGAGGGGACACTGCGAAGTCTCTTGAGTCGCAAAGAGGTCCACCTGAGCCTGGCCAAACACTCTCCATATCTGCTTCACCACCTGCGGGTGAAGCATCCATTCCCCGGGCTTTACTTGCCCCTGCCTCGACAGGACGTCTGCCCCCACGTTGAGATGTCCAGGAATGTGAACTGCACTCAGAGAGAGGAGTTTCTCCTGGGACCACAGAAGGATATGGGACGCCAGCTTGCATAAGGGGCGTGACCGCACACCTCCTTGGTGGTTGATATAATAAACCACCGCTGTGTTGTCGGTGCGGACCAACACATGGCGGTTTCTCAGGTCTGGGAGGAAGTGCCTCAAAGCCTTGAAGACCGCCAACATCTCCAGGCAATTTATGTGCCATGAGAGGTGCTGACTGGTCCACAGGCCGGAGGCCGAGCGGCCACTCATGACCGCTCCCCACCCGGAGAGGGATGCATCCGTCGCTAGCGTGACGCGGCGACACGGTGCTCCCAGAACCGGGCCCTGAGACAGAAACCAAGGTTTCTTCCACATGTTCAAGGCACGAAGGCATCGCCGCGTGACCTTGATCTTGCGGAAAGGATTTCCCCTCGGGGAAAAACCCTTGGTCTTGAGCCACCACTGTAGCGGCCTCATGTGCAGCAGGCCAAAAGGTATTACGTTGGCTGCTGCTGCCATAAGACCTAACAGTACTTGAAACTGTTTGACAGTGGGTGACAGGCCTAGCTTGACCGCATTTACTGCAGTAAGGATCGACTCGATCCGAGCAGGAGACATACGTGCCTGCATCGTGGTCGAATCCCATACGACACCTAGATAAGTGGTTCTCTGTAAAGGAGACAGCACACTTTTCTTGGTGTTGAGTCTCAACCCCAAAGCTTCCATGTGAGCGAGAACAGCATCTCGATGCTGGACTGCTAACCGTTCTGAGCTGGCTAGGATCAGCCAGTCGTCTATGTAGTTGAGTATACGGATGCCCTGGAGTCGCAGAGGAGCCAGAGCAGCATCCATACACTTTGTGAACGTTCGGGGTGAGAGTGCTAGGCCGAAAGGAAGAACTCTGTATTGGTAAGCTTTGCCCCTGAAAGCGAACCTGAGAAACTTCCTGTGCTGAGGAAGGATGGAGACGTGAAAGTACGCATCTTTGAGATCTATCGTGACAAACCAGTCCTCGGACCTGATTTGAGACACGACCTGTTTGACAGTTAACATACTGAACTTCAGTTTTCTGACTGAGCGGTTCAGCTGTCTGAGATCTAAGATGGGCCGCAGCCCTCCATCCTTCTTGGGAACAATGAAGTACCGGCTGTAGAACCCGGATTCTCTGAACTGAGGAGGGACCACCTCGATGGCCTCCTTCCTCAGAAGAGAATCTACTTCTTGTTCCATTACCAGAACCTGCTCGGGGCCTACCGTAGTAGGAAATACCCCGTTGAAGGGCGGCGCCGGGGCGCCGAACTGAATTTGATACCCTCTTTCTACAGTACGCAGGACCCATGGAGACACATTCGGCAGTAGTTTCCACGCTGCCAGAAAGTGTACTAAGGGAACCAGCCTCTCGAGGCTGGTTTCTGGTAAATTTTGAGGAATTAATTCGGTGGCCTGTAACAGCTGACTGGCAGGCGACACCTGAATTAACTGCTCTGAGGACCCCCGTGGGGGTGACAAACTTACTGGGTCCGCTACGTTGCCGGGCGGGACCACCAGCAGAGGTCTGTGCGAGACTGTCGCGCCCTGAAACACTGGCAGGGTTAGCTGACTGGTCTCCTGAGGGCCCCGAGGAGAAATGGGCACCATATGATGTGGTGGACCCCATTTCCCCCCGAGAGGGGCTGCCCTCAACGGCCCTGAGCCACAACAGTCAGGGCCGCTTAGCCGAGGACCTCTTCGACTGAAGCACGACCCTCAGGTCGGGCCTAGTCTTGGAGGCCCCCGACTTGGAGCGCTGCTTACCCCGTCCCCTTGGTCTGGGAGGGGTGCGGGTAGCAACGCTCGCTTTCTGCGCCTCGCGGCGTGAGGAGCTGGTACGCGGCTGGGGCTGCTCCCGTCCAGCAGCCCCAGAGGAAAAGACACGGCGAGGGAGGTACTGCTGAAAAGCTGCAGTTTGTCTGCGAGCCTCCTGGTACCTGCTGACGACCGCATCGACTGAGTCGCCAAAGAGGCCAGGAGGCTGAATTGGGGCGTCCAGCAGGAGGGCCCTGTCCTTCTCCTTCATGTCGGACAGGGACAACCAGAGGTGCCTCTCCGCGACCACAAGGGCTGCCATAGACCGCCCAATAGCACGGGCGGTCTCCTTAGTGGCGCGGAGAGCGAGATCTGCTGTACGCCGCAATTCTGACACATTCACCTCCCTGCCGTCGTCTAAATCCTTGAGCAGGTCGGCCTGGTATGCCTGCAACACAGACATAGTGTGCAGACATGACCCAGCCTGACCCGCTGCCGCGTACCCCTTGCCCAACAAGCTAGATGTTAGTTTAAGAGGCTTGGTGGGCAAGGTCGGAGCCTTCAAAGATGATGCCGCTGCAGGAGACAGATAGCTCGCGAGCGTCTGTTCAACTGCTGGCATCATCTTGTACCCGTGCTCCTCGACCCCTCCCACGTTACCGTAGTAACCGGAGGAGGGGGTGAAAACACGGGCCGAGAATGGTTTCTCCCATGATCTCGACAGCTCACTGTGGAGATCAGGGAAAAACGGAAGGCTCCGCCCTGGAGGTGGCTTGCGTGTCCGCAGAAAGCGTTCATCTAACTTGCTTTCTGGCGGCTCATGGGTTTGCTCGGCGGGCCAGCTGATGTTGAGTCTGGCTACCGCACGAGTTACCACCTCCAGGAGCTCCTCAAATTGTGGGGATTTCGTAGGCGGTTGAGGAAGATCAACACTCTCTACATCAACCTCCTCGGAGGAAGATAAGAGGAGTGTTGAGACCTCCTCCCGGGGGGAAGAAACCGCAGTGCGGGCTTCCGCATCCAGGAGGAGATCAACCGATCTGCTGGGTGAGGAAGGAGATAGGGGATCACCCGTCTCCATACCCTCCAACAGATCGAGCTGCGAACCCCACGAGTGCAGCTGCCGCTCCGCCTCGGCGGAAGCGGGGCCAGACCCGCGAGGAATGCTGGTGAAGGCTCCCTCCTCGAAGAGAGCCCTCCGGGAACGAAGCACCCGCAGTGGAAGACGTTCACACTGCGGACAGCCAACCCCCTCAAGGGCTGACTGAGCATGCTCCGCTCCCAAGCAGAACACACACATCCTGTGTGTGTCCCCACCAACGATGAATCGCTGGCAAGGAGGAACACACATTCTGTGTGGCTGCTGAACCGCCTTAGAAATATCTAATTTCTTTCCCCTTTTGGCAGACATTGCTCAAACAAAAGCTGTGCAAACTGGCACAAAAAACAGCAATGAAAAACCAGACAGACAGACCAACATAGAGCGCTTCGCTGAATGACAAAAGCTGAAGCCGGTTTGAAATGCACGTGCTTATATACAGGGGTTGGACAAAAAAACTGAAACACCTGGTTTTAGACCACAGTTAGTATGGTGTTGGGCCTCCTTTTTTTGGCCAATAGAGCATTTCGTCTTTGGAATTGTCATATACAAGTCCTGCACAGTTGCCAAAGGCATTTTGAGCCATTCTCCTCTTGCAGATCAGGGGTCAGGTCACTACATGATACTGGTGTAGGAAAATGTTATCTGACTCGCTCCTCCAAAACACCCCAAAGTGGCACAATAATATTCAGATCTGGTGACTATGCATGCCATGGGAGATGTCCAACTTCACTTTTCTTGTTCATCAGACCACTCTGTCACCTGTCTTGCTGTGTGTACTGGTGCATTATCATCCTGATACATGGCACCACCTTCAGAGTACAATGTCTGAACCATTGGGTGCACATAGTCAACGTTCACACCTGTTCTTACTGGTGGAATGTGCAGTCAGTGAAGATTGGCCACCAGGCTGCAAAAATATAGCCATGAAACCTCCAACATTATATTGGCCAGTGTTTCAGTTTCATTGTCCAACCCCACAGAGTGGTCTTATGAACAGGAAAAGTGAAGTTGGACATCTCCCATGGCATGCATAGTCACCAGATCTGAATATTATTGTGCCACTTTGGGGTGTTTTGGAGGAGCGAGTCAGATAACATTTTCCTACACCAGAATCATGTAGTGACCTGACCCCTGATCTGCAAGAGGAGAATGGCTCAAAATGCCTTTGGCAACTGTGCAGGACTTGTATATGACAATTCCAAAGACGAAATGCTCTATTGGCCAAAAAAAGGAGGCCCAACACCATACTAACTGTGGTCTAAAACCAGGTGTTTCAGTTTTTTTGTCCAACCCCTGTACTTCCTGGTCGCTGACGTCACCGCGCCGGTGACGTCACTCCCGTCGTTCTATTGGCTACAGACTGATTCAGAGGCGGGTTCGCCAATGGCATTCCCCAGAGCGTTGATGACGCAGTGTGGAGTTCCCGAAAGGGAACTGCATATTGCTGAAGTTAGTTCTTATAAACATTTGCATTCACCCTGTCATGTAGCTATATGAGAAACCCAACTCCTGCTGCTTCCTCCTCCACCAACTTCCTCCTCCACCTTTCACTTCTTTACGCACTTGGGCTTCAGTCATTTCTCAGTTTGACACCAAACAAAATGTTTACCATTAGACCTAAATACATTAAACTTGCTCTCATCACTAAAGTGAACTTTGCACCAGTTCTTCTCTCTCCACACAACATGCTCCTCAGCAAAGGTAAGCCTAGCCTTTTAATTCCTCCTGCTGATTGGTACAACAAATCAGCTGAACGAATCATTGGTACAATCCTCCCTACCCTTCAAGATCTGTACTTATCCAGAGTACGAAAAAGGGCTGGCAAAATTACTCTGGACCCCTCACATCCAGCACACTCGCTTTTTGAACTGTAACCATCCGGTCGGCGCTACAGAGCACTGAGCACTAGAATGACCAGACACAAAAACAGTTTCTTTCCTCAGGCAATCCATCTAATGAACACTTGATCGTGGAAAGTACAACATTATACACTCTTTATTCATTTTTCAGTTATTTATTTAACACACATACTTACTTCCATTCAAATGTCTTTGCTATTTTTGCACATTGTCTGTCTTGTATACTTGTATGTTGTTCTTTTTATAATATGTATCGTCTTGTCACTGTCATTCTGTAACATTTTGGAGCTTCTGTCACTAAAACAAATTCCTAGTATGTGTAAACATACCTGGCAATAAAGCTCATTCTGATTCTGATTCTGATGAGAAGCTTGGTCACCGCAGAGTGCGCTTTCAGTCCGACTTCTCTAAACAATTCAAAGTGAAATGTCCAGAGAGTGGCGCTAAAACACACGTTCAATATGCAACCTTGACACATTTTTATTACGTTGGTACAGGCATCTATTGCTGCATTTTTTGTTCAGAATTCAAATACCCTACCCCAAACCCAACCCTAAACCTACAAAGTCATATAAAAATTAATTTGGTGATACAGCCATGGTATTTTAACTTCCTTTTTTAACCCCCGGATTTGAGCTGTTTTGTCGCTAGTTTTACAGGGTTTCTACCAGAGCTCTTCATCACTCAAGTGCAATGCCATATCGTGTACACTATTGGAGCAAACCTGCTAAATTAGAAGACTCATGCATTTGAAGCTGTATATGCAACGATGTTCAAAAGTATCAGTTTTCAAATTGCACAGAATGTTAAAATTGTTTTACTATTTCTAGTGTTTATTTCAACTGGAAACTCAGTGATTCGTACATATAGGTAAGTTTTTTTTTTTCAGTTTTGCAGAAATTCATATATAGAGGCAAGCAATTCCAGCTGCAGTGTTGAACCTATTCCCCACTGAGAGTTTCTGCATTAAGTTGGCTTGAGAAAGCCAATTTACTGAAATGATATTTAAACTTAATATTCTTCTTCTGAGATTAAATTTATCAACTCTAACTCCTCCTAGAGCTTTAACTCTACAAGCTCCAAACTCAGCCCAGATCTTCAGACTGATCTCACCGGGTGTGCTCTTTTCTAACTGATCGGACTTACAGTTTTCCTAAAAATAACGAATAAATCTGGGGAAAATCCCATAGACTTGCAGTGTCGGAATTATCTATCTATCTATCTGGTTCAACTTTCTCAAGCCAACTTTTTTTTTATCTAGTTATGTCTTCGTGTGTATTTGTTTTGAAAATATTGGGGGGGGGGGGGGGGTACTTCAATGAATTACTGTCATTGTAAACTTACACAATTTAAGAAATCACAGATTTGGAATCACCATCATCTCTTGCAATGGTTGAAAGGGTCATCCCTTTGGCCTTCATCTGGACAACCTCCTGTCATAAGGTTTCAGTCACATTCGAGCAGTTAAACAGGGTTGTCATATAATTAAGGAAATTAGCACCAGGTGCCAGATTAACATCAATAACTTGGAGGTATCTGTAAGTGTTCTCCAGTTTTGATCCAAGTTCCTTTTTTGAATATCTCATTTGATTTTTTATATGCTGTGCTTCAGAATACATTTGATTTATAAAATATGCTTTAAAAACTGCCCTTCTACTCCTGTTAGGATAACTTCAAATAGGACTAAGCAGTGACTTTGAAATTTAGGAAATAATTAGTTTGTTCTCTAATTTTGATTTCCACTTTTCTTTAGAGGAAAAAGGGGCTAATGATTAAATGTTGAATTTTGTCCATATAAATAGTTATCATTACATTATTAAAATATATTCATTAAAAATATTCAGAATCTTGCAAGTAAAAGTTCATTAGCCAGTTTATGGTTGCCAAGCGATGTATCGTGCTGTCGTATTAAAATAAACTGTGAGGTCACACAAAAGTTTATCTACATTTACAGTGGTTTCAAACGCTGCTCATCCAATTAGAATTCAGAGTCTCAACTCCCTGTTTAAAGAATGCTAATGTGATGAAAGCAGCACTTTAATCGGGCAGAAGTACTTGGGAAAAATAGGGTTGATGGTGTCAAAATTCTCCAGTGACTTGAGTTTTACAATAACTTCAGCTCACAGCTTACGTTTCTTATGACAAATATAGTGTGAAGTAAGCCAGTAAATCTTCAGAGTTTATACAACTCTCTAAAGAGGTGACACAGACTGGGGCAAATCTATTCTTCTTGATGAGGATATTTTAAACAGGGCCATGTTAATCAGCAGAGTGTCGGCGCTCTCTCATCAGTTAATGCCGCACGTTGAAAGAGCCTTAGCCAACATCACAGCACAGAGCTGTCCATCACCTCGCCCTGGCCTTCATCTCTCACACCGACAGCATGATTAGAAGAGAAGAGGCAGATTACTGTCAGATTTGTACCTGTCCGTGTTCCCGTCTCATTGTCATCTTTCTTTCTCTCACCCTCCTCCTCCTCTCTCGTTCTCAGAGAATGGTTTTTCAAACTTTTTGATGACACAGTCCCGCAAACATGATTCAGTTGTGAAAGAACTCTTCCTGAAATATAAAGGCTGGTAAATAGTTCCATGTGTTAAAACCTGTTTATTATGTTAAAAATATTTAGTGTGCCTCTTATTCAATAAATAACCTGTAAACACAACACATTTATATGTGACCCTGGACCACAAAACCAGTCTTAAGTCGCTGGGGTATATTTGTAGCAATAGCCAAAAATACATTGTATGGGTCAAAATTATTGATTTTTCTTTTATGTCAAAAATCATTAGGAAATTAAGTAAAGATCATGTTCCATGAACATTTTTTTGTAAAATTCCTACTGTAAACCTATCAAAATGTAATTTTTGATTAGTAATATGCATTGCTAAGAACTTAATTTGGACAACTTTAAAGGTGTTTTTCTCAGTATTTTGATTTTTTGCACCCTTAGATTTCAGATTTTCAAATAGATGTATCTCGGCCAAATATTGTCCTATCCTAACAAACCATACATCAATAGAAAGCTTATTTATTGAGCTTTCATATGATGTATATATCTCAGTTTTGTAAAATTTAACCTTATGACTGGTTTTGTGGTCCAGGGTCACATATATGTATGTGGGTCAAAGACGAAAAAGGGTTTACACATAAAAACAATAAGTATAATACTGCCTTATATTGTTGTTGTTGTTTTCTGTTTAATTTAATTGCATATTTGTTTTGGTTTTTCTGAGCAAAAAAAAAAAATATATATATATCATACATTTGTCAGTATTTAGGCCCAATCCCAATTCTATTTTATACCCCTTCGCCTACCCCTCGCCCCTTCCCCTTGTCCCTTGAAACAAAGTGTAAAGGGGAAGGGCTAAAATATTTCCCCTAAGAAATGGGACACCACTACAACACTGTTATACGTCATCATAGGTTGTCGCTAGTTCCTAATGTTACTTCAGAGGACATGCGCAGATGTTTATCACTCATTCCAAGATGTCAAAAAATGTTGTCATGTTTCAAAAAGTACAAATGTACGGTGTACGCACCGTTCATTCACATGTGGCCGTAAGCAAAACAAACAACGCATTATCACATGCGCGGCAAATTGCTAATCAGTGTAGTGGTGCCTGGAGAAGTATATGCTTCATTTGTGAATTTCGTTTTCAACTTTCTATTTAAACGCGTTCATTTTCGTTTTTATTATTATGTACTGATTTAGATTACTGGTGCGGTAGACTTAGCGGGCGCAGGTGCATTAGGCGCAATCATCAAATACATTTCAAAGTAAGCCGGCTTCATGGTCCACGGCTCCTCGCATCATCACTGCCTTTATTGGGTGTTTTTAGCGAATATTTACATTTATTCACATGACTGGATGTGGTAGACTGCCATGATTTTGGCGAATGCAGGACAGAGGGGATTTAAAAAGTGAAAGTGTGTATACAACGTATACCTGCGTACACCCTCCACTACACCACCGTTGCAAATTGCCGTGCCACTGGTCTTTCATGTTTCTAACATGCAGTCAAGTGTATATGACATAAAAATAGATTTTGTAATATCGTGCAATCAGTGCTATCTGCTAGCAAACTTTAGCGATTTTTTTGCAAACGTTTATTTACAAAACAACACCATAAACACAAACACAAGATTGAAGGTAATATACATATAATGAAACATTGTCATCAAAATACTTATTAAAGGCAAAAATTACTTATATTTACGAGTCTGCTTGCTCGAGTGAGCAGCCATGTTGGAAATTTCTCTTAGCCGTTTGAAGTGAGGTCCTGAAAAATCTTCGTTTGGAGGGCTATCTGGCCCTTCCCCTCACCCCTACCCCTCCAACCAAAAGAGAAATGAGACACCCCTACCCCTACACGTGAACGCGCCAAACGGAGGGGTAGGGCTAAGTGTAGGGGTAAGGGGTAGAATTGGGATTGAGCCTTAGTCATGTCTGTTCTGTTTTCCCAGTGTTTTTTCCCCTCTGTTTCTAGTCCATATGGTTTAGTCCTTGTCTCCCCCTTTTGGTTAAGTCTTAGTTGGTTTTGTCATGCCCATATTTGTATTTTCCCCTCGTCATCCTTGTTATCTCCTTTGTAACCACGCCCTGTCTTCAGTGTATAAAAGTCTGTGTCTGCTCACTCCCCTTTGTCCGTCGATGAAGTTGTTTCGTGTGTTTTCTGTCCCTGGATTTCTGTTTTAGTTTCTTTAATAAATAAGTGTTTGTTTTGTACTTTTGTTTCCCGGTGTCTCTCTGTATTACCACCAATCCACCTCCCGCACAGTTGTGACAGATCGACTGACCCAAAACAGAAGATGAGTCGGGCTGAGGCAGCTTTGAGGAGACTGCGGCAAGGTGGTCGTGAGTTGGAGCGATATGTGTAGGACTTCATCTAGCTCTCCCATCAGGTAGGCTGGCACGAGGCTGCTCTTGGTGCTGTGTTTGTTTTGGGGCTGGATGATGAGACCATTCGCTGCGATCTTCCCTCTTGTAATTTCCCCTTGATCGAGCTAATAAACCTGATTCTCTATTTGAATGGATCTGATTTTGAAGTTGAAGAATTTCCAAATTCTGGTCGGTCTCATCTTCCGGTCCCCTCACAGACACAGCACATCGCACCAGCCTGCCATAGGCCGAGAACCTCCACATACCATTCCAACGGATCGAACCACCAGCCCAGTCTCCTATCCCCTGTCATCCTCCAAAGCTCCGCCGCTTTCCTCAGCCTGATGCGGTCGGCCTCCTCCCTGCGCTCTAGTCTGCCGGCCTCCACCCAGCACTCAAGCCAGCCGGCTTCCTCTCCACACTCAAGCCCGTCAGCCGCCAAGCCAGCGTCAGCTCACAAAATGGCCGCCATGTCAGCTCACAAGATGGCCGCCGTGGCTTCACACAAGATGGCTGCCACGCCAGAGTCTGCAAGCAAGATGGCTGCCATGACAGAGTCTGTTCGCAAGATGGCTGCCACGCCAGAGTCTGTTCACAAGATGGCCAGCATGTTACTATCTGCCCTCAAGATGGCTGCCACGCCAGAGTCTGCACGCAAGATGGCCTCCGTTCCTGAGTTCCCGGCCAAGATGGCCGCCAAGCCTGAATCCCTGGCCAAGATGGCCGCCGTTCCTGAGTTCCCGGCCAAGATGGCCATCGTTCCTGAGTCCCCGGCCAAGATGGCTACCAAGCCTGACTCCCCGGCCAAGAGGGCCGACATTCCTGAGTTCCCAGCCAAGATGGCCGCCAAGCCTGAATCCCTGGCCAAGATGGCCTTTGTTCCTGAGTCCCTGGCCAAGATGGCCGCCAAGCCTGAGTCCCCGGCCAAGATGACCACCAAGCCTGAATCTGCACCCAAGATGGCTACCGCCAAGTCAGAGTCTCCGCTGGTTCCTCCCAGCCTCCCAGAGTCTCCGCTGGTTCCGCCCAGCCTCCCAGAGTCTCCGCTGGTTCCGCCCAGCCTCCCAGAGTCTCTGCTGGTTCCGCCAAGCCTCCCAGAGTCTCCGCTGGTTCCGGCCAGCCTCCCAGAGTCCCCGCTGGTTCCGGTCAGCCTCCCAGAGTCTCCGCTGGTTCCGCCCAGCCTCCCAGAGTCTCCGCTGGTTCCGCCTAGCCTCCCAGAGTCTCCGCTGGTTCCGCCCAGCCCTCCAGTGACCGCTCGCCCAGAGCCTGCTCTCCCTAAGTCTCCGCTGGAGACGCCCAGCCCTCCAGAGTCTCCGCTGGGGTCGTCCAGCCCTCCAGAGCCCGCTCGCCCCGAGCGCCGTCCAGAGCCTGCTCCTCGAGCGCCGTCCAGAGCCGACGCCTCCAGCGCGCCCTCCTGCTCGCCTTCCAGAGTCAGCGCGCCCTCCAGAGCCAGAGCTCTCTCCTGCACCCCCTCCAGAGCCGGTGTTGCCTCCAGCGCCCCCTCCAGAGCCGGCACTTTCTCCAGCACGCCCTTCCGTGCTCTCCTGGGTGGACTATGCCTTAGGCTCCCCCAAGAAAATTTGGGGGGGGGGGGGGGGTGGCAACTCCCCTGATCGGCCATGGCCACCTGGACTGTTTACTTGGCCATGGTCACCTGGACTGTTTACTCGGCCATGGCCTCCTGAGCCCCCAGATCTGCCATGGCCACCTGGACTGTTTACTTGGCCATGGCTTCCTGAGCCCCCAGATCCGCCATGGCCACCTGGACTGTTTATTTGGCCATGGCCCCCTGAGCTCCCAGACCCAACATGGCCTCCTGGACTGGTTACCCGGCCATGGCCTCCTGAACTCCCAGATCCGCCATGGCCTCCTGAACTGTTAACCCGGCCATGGCCTCCGGAGCTCCCTGATCCGCCCTGGAGACCACCCCTGTATCCTGTGTGCTCTGTGTCCCTACCTAGCGGTCTCCAGGGCGCCCACCTTCCCTCCCCTATGGATGTTATTAGGCGCGAGACACGCCTTTGGGGGAGGGGGGGTTATGTTTTCCCAGTGTTTTTTCCCCTCTGTTTCTAGTCCATATGGTTTAGTCCTTGTCTCTCTCTTTTGGTTAAGTCTTAGTTGGTTTTGTCATGCCCTTATTTGTATTTCCCCTCGTCATCCTTGTTATCTCGTTTGTAACCACGCCCTGTCTTCAGTGTATAAAAGTCTGTGTCTGCTCACTCCCCTTTGTCCGTCGAAGTTTGAACTTTGAAGTTGCTTCGTGTGTTTTCTGTCCCTGGATTTCTGTTTTAGTTTCTTTAATAAATAAGTGTTTGTTTTGTACTTTTGTTTCCCGGTGTCTCTCTGTATTACCACCAATCCACCTCCCGCACAGTTGTGACAACATTCTCCTAATTTACAGAAGACACCCACTAAAATGTCATTCAGTGTAACAATCTTGTCAGGCATATTTACAACAGAAAACAATTTATGACATATTAAAAGACAAATTACTTTCACCCCAAATACTAATTAGTTGTAAAATTCCACATTTTTAAAATTGCCACTATCATAGGTTTTACTCATTTAAAACACAATACAATTTAATATGCTCCCTTATTCTTTTATATATTTTAATATGTACAAGTCAGAATAACATGTTTTTACATAAATATTGTTACACTGAATCACAATGTAACATTATTTTAACATTTAATTTGAACTTTGACATTTTATTCTCCAAAAACTTATTTGAAACCTTAAAAGTATACACTTTACTTTCAGTTAATGTGCTTCTATAGACATAAAATCACTTTTGTAAATTTCTTTTTACATGGACATCTTAATGTCTTTGACCCATGTATGTGTCACACCCCTTTGGACTGTTTATGTTGGTTTCTCCCTCACGTGCCCATATTTGGTCCTTCCTGTCCTCGTCATGTGTGCTTATTAATCACCAACACTGATCCTTGTACCATTAGGATTCCTTTATTAGTTGGTTCAGTTTTGTGCTTGATTGTCCGGTCTCATCAATGCATATGGGTGTTTACTACCCTCCCTGTGGATTTACCTGTGTGGATTATTTTAAAGACTTTGCCTTTGACATTCACCTTGTGTTGTGCTCTGTTCTACACGTATTGTGACAGAAGAACGGACCTATAAAACAGTTAAGCGACGTGCTTTACTCCACGTTTTGTTTTTCTTTTTGATCAGTGTTTTGTTTATTTTATTATGAATGATCCCCGTCATCGTCCTCCTGCTGGAGAGGGGGAATGCTCTCTCGAGGACCACACCACAGACTTTGTGTTTCTGGCAAACCAAACACACTACCCGGGGAGGGTCCTCAAGAGAGCCTCGTAACCTTCATCGAGTGAGTGCTTGCCAATCTTCGCTGACCATGGACTTCGCAGATGACGACACCAGCCCCACTCTAGACCCAGTGCCCAGCCTAACATCACCTGTGTGGATTATTTTAAAGACTTTGCCTTTGACATTCATCTTCATGTTGTGCTCCGTTCTACACGTTTTGTGACAGTATGTGTTCAGTCACTCACTCACTCACTCACTCACTCACTCACTCACTCACTCACTCACTCACTCACTCTCTCTTTCTAATTTTTCATAGGTTCTCTATTACCACCTAGGTCCCAGTTTTAAACTATCTGTCTTACAGCATCAGATTAATCTTGTTTCAACATAAAGGAGCAATTTATCATTTGAGAAAGTGTTGTTAAAAAAAATCTAATTGTCAGGCCACTTACTGTGGGAATTATTAAGAGATTATTGTGAACTACCTGAATTTTTAGAGGTTGTTATTTTTAACAAACAGAAATCCTAAGGGGAGTAATTTTCCTTTGTTACTGGGACGTGGGGGAAATAAGTTTGGTATTAGTGAAAAAATAACCTAATTATGAAGATATTAGTACATAAACCACATCATTTACATTACTTTCAGGAAGTGCTTTATTTTCTTACAGACCAAAGCAGAATTTAGCACTGAGAAAAATAAATGAAAGAACTCGGCTTTCTTCCAAAACAAGAATTTTTAAGGACTAACCAAGCAAATTAAGGGAGCATTTTTGTGATAGTTGAAACCTCTTCTTTCTCTCTCCCAATGTCTCTTTTGAGAAAGGAGGGAACGGTTCCTCAGAGGAGAAGGAGTGGCCCATTCCAAAGGCCTACTGAGACTGATGTCTGCTTCCCAGCTGTGCTGATTCACTCCCCAGGCTCTCGGCAAGGCCGTGACGGGGCCGATTACTCAGGCACCTTCTCCTCACGGCACTGAACCACTTTGGCCCAGTGGGACGTCCATTAGTGCGTTGCCTGAAAAAGTCACACCATCGCACTCGCTTTCGGTCTTGTTACCTCAGGTCCTAATTGCTGTGCTGACAAACAGACAGTGAAGAGAGACTGGAGGAGAGAGGATTTGCTCTTTGTCCTTCATTCTCCCCATCCAGCCAACTGTTTGCATAGCTTAGCTGGCAATATGTGCGTCTGCTCTGCTGAGGGCTGAGGAGGTATTTATAGTGACTCCATAATTGAATGTGATGATCTTTCGTTCAAGCGTGCAATCATATCATAATTAATTATTCATGGCACACTGCATAGTCAATAAAAGAACAGATGATAACATTCAAAGGTGCTGTAAACTTTTTTTGTGAATAGCATGCATATAATTTTCTTTGTACCTGATAGGTGTCACAGAAAAGAGGTCTTGTGAGAAATCACACCTGTTTCTGTGACTAAAAATATAATTATTTTTATATTTCTATAATATGTGACCCTGGACCACAAAACCAGTCATAAGGTTAAATTTTACAAAACTGAGATGTATACATAATATGAAAGCTCAATAAATAAGCTTTCTATTGATATATGGTTTGTTAGGATAGGACAATATTTGGCCGAGATACAACTATTTGAAAATCTGGAATCTGAGGGTGCAAAAAAAAAAAATCTAAATACTGAGAAAATCACCTTTAAAGTTGTCCAAATTAAGTTCTTAACAATGCATATTACTAATCAAAAATTACATTTTGATATGTTTACAGCAGGAATTTTACAAAAAATCTTCATGGAACATGATCTTTACTTAATTTCCTAATGATTTTTGGCATAAAAGAAAAATCTATAATTTTGACCCATACAATGTATTTTTGGCTATTGCTACAAATATACCCCAGCGACTTAAGACTGGTTTTGTGGTCCAGGGTCACATATTTATTTAATATTGTACACATTATAAGTGAACAAATCTCCTTTAACAGCCTTAAAAATACATTTTGTAAGATCTTTTTGTTTCTCTGTCCCCACAGTCAGGACGAATCACATTTATTATTCAATGCAGACATTCATATACAGGATAGTAATGTTGTTAATGTTGTAGAATTCATCAATCATTAAAAAACAAATTTAATTTTAGCTGTAAAGCAACACTACAGATAATAGTTTGTAATTCAGCTCAGAATAGTTCAGTATTGTTCTAGTTTAGTTGAATAATAGTGTCAATGTTTCAAAGTTCATCAGTTATGAAACAAGTACAATTCAACTATAAGCAGCTCAAATGAAGACAGCTTTAGCTCAATTCAATTCATATGAATGTGGATGTTCAATAACAGTGTCAGAGTTCCATTGTCACGTCCTTGGACTGTTTGTCTTGGTTTTTCCCAGTGTTTCCCCCCTTTGGACTGTCTGTTTGGTTTCCTCCATGCCCGAATTTGGTCTTCCTGCTCGTTTGTGTCATCCCCTCCACCTGTTGTTGCAATTATCTCCCCTTTATAAGTTCGTTTGATTTCCCTGTCTCTTTGTCTGGCTACAAATGTTACACCTGTGTTGTGTGTGTGTGTTCTCCTACGATTCCTGTTTGTTTGTCACTCTGCCTGAAGATTTATTTAAGACTTTTTATGTACTCTACTTCATGTCGCGTTTACCTACAAGCATCGTGACAGATACTAAAACAGTATCTCTGCAGTTTCCCCCATCTTTTTTTTTTTTTTTTTCATAGTGTTTCCCTTTATGGATCTCCTCCTTCGTCCTGAATTCCTTCTCCTCTTGCTGAAGCAGGAGGAGAGATCGCTCGAGAGCTACACCAAAATGTGCGTTCTATGACGCAAGCCTAAACAGGGCGTACAGAGCGCCATCGTCCGAGGATGGCCCTCACTTTTGTGGAGTGGACACTGGCGAGAAACAGATCTTCGTTCCCCGCCTGTTTCACTGGAGAAACTCGCCAGGGCCACTCCAGACCCAGAACCCAGCCAGCCACCACCCCGACACACGGGGCACGAGCACGAGCCCGAGCCCGCCGCGACCATCGAGCCAACAGCGCTAGGAGCGACAGAGCTGCGGATCGCCGCTGAGCCAGAGCTGCACAAGCCATCGGACCAGGTGCGAGTTAATGTTTGGTTACCAACATTTTTTTGAAAATATCTTATTTTTTGCTTAACAGAAGAAAGAAACTCATACAGGTTTGGAACAACTTGAGGGTGAGTAAAAACAACATTTTTTTGGGGGGGGGGGGGGTGAAAGATTGCTTAAATATCATTATATGGCTCAGTTCAGATCCATTCACACATTCTGAACCGTATCTAAAAAAGGCTCATTATTGACATTTACTGTATTGTTCCATGAGGAACCTTTAACAAACTTTCCTTATAGTGGTTAAAAAAAAAAGGTTCTTTAGATTATTAAATGAAAGTTTTTGACTATAGAAGCATATGGGTATCAAAATTCAATCTGTAATGTATATAGTGACAGTGCTTCAAAAACACCCTTTTGGAACCTTTATTTTTCAATAATTATTTTTCTTTATATTTCAAACTACTGAGAAATAGTTACAGATAACCAGCCCCACCCCAAATTTGTGCTGTCTCATTGTTGGCTGAAGGCGTGTGCCCTGGATGTCAGATAGGGTGATTGATATCTGGTCACGCTGGGACGATAACACTCCATCACACAGCCTGTGACACTGTGCCGCTCAAATTCTTTCATCTATTACGACGAGGGAAATTAGCTTTCCACACTCAAATCCAGTGTATTCAGGGGATTAACATGGCAGAGTTAGAGAGCTGAGATGGCATTAGTACCTGATTCCATCTGGATCAATTCCATATATGTGTTCACGTAGGAAAAGCTTTGCTCACTTAAAATCTAGCGCTGCAAACTTTATTTTCAGTTTTCAGTTGACCATCATAGCAAATGGAATTGTCTATATTCCCAAGGACAGGGATGCAAAAACAAAAAACAAAACAAAAAAAAAACAGCAAAACAAACAACAAAAGATAAGAAAAAATATATATACAGTATATGCTGTTATTGCTGTTAAACCCAATGGCATGTTTCCCCTGTCAGAATATAATCTTTGAAGATGGATGCCAGCAATGTTGTTTTGGAGTTTCATAAAACACATTATGTGTGGTTTGGTTTTATTACTTTTGGAGTTTACAGTAAATAAGCTGACACGTGTGACAATTTCACCTCCAGGTGAATAGAGATGCTCCCACTGATAGTGTCCCTCATGAGCAAGGACACATCACAAAAATGTAGGAGAACGCAAGCAAATGCAGCTGGGTTTTGTGTGCGAAAGAGAAAAAAAATTGAGGGTATTACATGTATATGTGGTTTTGTTTGGGGAGAGAGCCTTTTGGCAGACTATAAGGCTGTGTGTGACTATAAAGCAGGGTACGAATAATGGGGGAGTTGGGAAGGTCTGACCTTAAAAAAGAAGGCTTGATTTCCCCCAATGGACATCAAAACTAGATGTAGGGGTTTGGATAGAAAGTGCCTACTCATAATATGAAGCTTTACTTGCAAATACGAAGAAGCATTTCTGTAGTTCTGACTTCAGAATTTTATATTGTAATTTTGGTCATCTCTAAAACAAGTCTCATCATTGCATTACATAAGCAGAGTTTAATTAAGTGATCAAGTTTACTATATTTAACTTAATGCTGTTAAAATTAATCTATAAAGCAACTATTGTTAAAATAACCAAAATATTAACCCTCATGTGGTGTTCATGTCATTTTTGACTGGAGAAGATTTTCTTTTTCCTGAAAATACTAGTTAATGTTATCGCATTGAACTGAAACTTAGTGACTTTGTTCACAGAGACTAAAAAATTGGATTCAATCTTTTTATCAACTTGTTTTCTTTCAATTAGGACTGGTTTTGTATTCAATTTTCAAACAGTTTAATTGTAGGAGTCATTTATCCGAGCTTATGCACCTCAGTTTTTGAGTGAAAAAAACATTATTTGTTAATAATTTTGGCAATATTGAGAAAAATATGAAAATAAATTGCACTGTTGATCACACTAGTCTACTTTTAATGTTTAACCAGGAAATTTCTTTTGAAATGCTTTTATTTTGTACAAAATGACACAGAGTCACACTTGTGGTGTTCCCGGTCAAAAATGACGAGCCTACACAAAATAGCTTATAAATCACTTGTTATGCTATATTATCACCAACAATTGGATTCAATCTTTTTATCAACTTGTTTTCTTTCAATTAGGACTGGTTTTGTATTTCATTTTCAAACAGTTTAATTGTAGGAGTCATTTATCCGAGCTCCTGGTCATTGAAAGTGAATGGGGGAGACTGAAAATTAGAGAAAAATGTAGTTGTCTGGAGCATGTTTATCATGTTCACATATGTATATGTGTGCAGACATAGAGCCATTGGACATGTGCATGCATGGATACATGTATGCCACACACACACACACACACACACGCACACACACACACACACACACACACACACACACGCAAACTATTTTCTGAACGAAACATTCTTTTTCACAGTGATAATTTAAAAAAAAAAAAATGCTTTTGTTAGTCATTTGCATGAGTTTACACAGAGACCTGGTGTTTGTCGTTTTGGTTAGTTCATAATTTGGAAAACTGAAAGAAGTGTTTGATTTGTGTTCTCTATATGACAGCGTTAATGTGTTCTTTCTTGTATGTCACAATGGTTAGATTTGTCAAGGAACAGCACAAGTGTTACTGTGCACCCCTTTTCTCAAAATAAAAGCATTTCAAAATATAAGTGCTGTGTTTTGTGATCTTCTACATTAACTTTTTAATGGCCGGTCATTTTTGAGCAGGAACACCACAAGTGTGACACTGTGCCATTTTATGCAAAATAAAATCATTTCAGTTAAACATTAAAGTAGACTAGTGTGATCAACAGTGCAGTTTTTTAAAATATTTTTCTCAATATTGCCAAAATTATTAACAAATAATGCTTTTATCACTCAAAAATTGAGGTGCATAAGCTCGGATAAATGACTCCTACAATTGAACTGTTTGAAAATTAAATATAAAACCAGTCCTAAATGAAAGAAAACAAGTTGATACAAAGATTGAATCCAAGATTGGGCGAAAATGTGGTTAAATGAGTGATTTATAAGCTATTTTTTATAGGCCTGTCATTTTTGACCGGGAACACCACAAGTGTGACTATGTGCCATTTTTTTACAAAATAAAAGTTTTTCAAAACAAACTTCCTGGTGAACCATTAAAGTAGACTAGTTTGATCAACAGAACCAATATTTTTTTCATATATATTTTTTTAATATTTCCAAAATTATTCAAAAATAATGATTTTTTTTTACTTAAAAAATGAGATGCCTACTTTCAGATAAATGAGGCCCACAATTAATTAGATGCAAATAGAAATATGAAACCAGTCCTAATTGACAGAAAACAAGTTGACAAAAAGATTGAATCCAAGATTGGGTGAAAATGTGGTTAAATGAGTGATTTATAAGCTATTTTTTATAGGCCTGTCATTTTTGACTGGGAACACCATAGGTGTAATAGGATTTTGAACACCGCATGAGGGTTAACAATAACACTGAAATTTGAGTCTTGGCTTATGCAAATTTCTTATTAATAAAATTAAGGGTAACCCTTTACAATAAAGTTCCATTTGTTAAAATTAGTTTACATTAGTTAACATGGACTTAAAAGGAAAAATACATGTAACATTTATTAATCTTCTTTATAAAATGTGTTAATGTTAGTTGATGCATTAACTAATGTTAACAAATGGGAGCTTATAGTGAAGTGTTGCCAAATAAAGCAATTAAATGATCTAAAATGAACAAAAAATACATTTATATTTACAAATTAAACAATAAATTATTGTAAACAATAATATAATTTTAATTTGCTTTAAACGTAACTGTGTAATTGTTCCCTCCCATAAAGGTATATATTGTATATTAAAAATTGTCAGATTTGATTTTCTTCACTAATAATTTGTTGAGTTGTTAAAAGGGTTACTCCACCTCAAAATGAACATTTTGTCTTAATCACTTAACCCCATGTCGTTCCAAACCCGTAAAAGCTTTGCTCGTCTTCAGAACGCAATTTAAGATATTTTGAATGAAAACCGGGAGCTTTGTGGCTGTCCCATTGACTGCCAAGTAAATAACACTGGCCCAGAAAAGTATGAAAGACATCATCAAAATAGTCCATCTGCCATCAGTGGTTCAACCATAATTTTACGAAGCTACAAGAATATTTTTTGTAAGCAAAGAAAACAAAAATAACGACTTTATTTAACAATTTGTCTCCTTCGCGTTACAATAGCATTTTGGAGAGTATCCACTGGACACAAACAGAGTACACTGTTCTGTGTCAGCCAAAACAGACAGATATACTCTTCAAAATGGTGCTACGGTGACGCGGAGGAGGCAAATTGTTGAATAAAGCCATTATTTTTGTTTTCTTTGCGTACAAAAAGTATTCTCGTAGCTTCGTAAAATTATGGTTGAACCACTCATGGCAGATGGACTATTTTGACGACGTCTTTCATACTTTTCTAGGCCTTGATAGTGTTATTTACTTGGCAGGGAGTTGAATTTGAGAACCAGGGTTCTGTTTCTCAAAAGCATCGCAAGCTAAGTTGACCATATAGAAACCATTGGCAGCAATGGTTCTACAATCTGCTTTAGGGTTAAAATGCTTTTTAGAAATGCAGTCCAAATCTGTCAGACTGATTTTCAGAGTAACTGATTAATTCAAAAGATTCCAATTAAAGTAATGAGTCCTACGTAATCCCGAAAGAAAACACTTTTTCTGTTTATAAAGTATGTTATAATTGGTCAGATTCCAGAATAAGTCATTATTATTCACTAATCATTGTCTGCTTTTACTGAGCTGTTAACTCAAGAACCTTTGCACCTGTCTGAATCATTGGTCCACTGGGATGAATTAAATTGAATGTAGACAACTGATTTTATGAGTAAGTGCTTAATTTTGAGAGTTTCAACTCAAAATCATTATTTCTACATAAAAGTGTAGATGAACACTGGTGAGTTTTGTGTCAAAAAGCAAGAGAAAAACAGGGGAGATTACATGTACAGTATATATGGTTGAGTTTGAGGTGGAAAACCATATATTGATTTCACCAGACTATAAAGGTACGTGTGACCTCTATGTGGGTCACTGTATTGGTAGCTCTGGGCACACTGATTAGCTGGCAAACAAAACAAATGACTTCCTGCATACGACTTCTGAAAAGAACTCCAAGATGTGTGTTTTTCAGGAAAATAGCATTGTGGAAATATACGTATATAACACCTTGAAGGATGACCCAAGAAAACAAGCTGGTTGTTTTTGCCTTAAGTCACACTAACTTGAAGTACAAACAGCCTAGCAACAATTCTTTCCAGAGAACATTTGTCTGTTCTCGTGTTTAAAAATGTGATTTTGACCATCTGCGTCCTAACACATGCCAGTGCCCATCAAACCAGTGATGCTTTACATATGGAGCGGAGGGTTCGATCCTGTGCTCGCTTTTGCGAATCGTAGCGAATGAAGCGGAGTTATATTTAGCTGCTATTTGTGAGAAGCTGTTAAAATACTGCCGTAGTGAGTCACTTGTAAATAAGTTTGAACATGGAGTAAAGGAGAGAACAGACAGACGACAAGCCAGACAGAGCAGGCAGGAGTCTTTAACATTCACTCCAACAGAGCCAAGGTCAAACGCTGCCAAGATCTTCCTGGATCAGTTTTTTCAATAAATCCACAGGTAATGTCTTTATTTCACTTGTAACTGTGAGTTAATATTCAATAGGAAACATAAAAAAGTGATAATTTCTGTAAATATATATATATATATATATATATATATATATATATATATATATATATATATATATATATATATATATATATATATATATATATATATATATATATATATATATATATATATATATATATATATATATATATATATATATATATATATATATATATATATATATATATATAT
>NC_133371.1:10480177-10495860 GCF_049309525.1 Garra rufa
ACATTGGCTCTGTTGGAGTGAATGTTAAAGACTCCTGCCTGCTCTGTCTGGCTTGTCGTCTGTCTGTTCTCTCCTTGACACCATGTTCAAACTTATTTACAAGTGACTCACTATGGCACTATTTTAAAAGCTTCAGCTTCAGTATTTCTGTAGACCTGGTGTAATTAATGTTGTGGTTTTATGTCTCTTAGGGTTTTTCCCACCCTTTCATTTTCAATAATAAGAAAGCATCTGGAAGCACATTTCTGCTTCAGAGTAAAATTAAATATAAAGGCTATTGCTTGCATTTAAAACATGTCTCACAATGCAATTTTCAGTATCTGCAATTTTATTTCTCATAATTGTGACTTTAAATTTCTGAATCAGTTATTTTGGTATTACCAATGGTATTATATATTATATTACATTTGGTATTATATATGTATTATCAAATACTACTAGAAAATACTATTTCAGACTTCAAAATTTCAAATTTATTTATCTATCTATCTACAGATCTGGCCATTTGAAATTTTTCTAACTGATCGGACTTACGGTTTTCCTAAAAATATCCAATAAATCTAAAAAACTAAACTAATAATCTATCTATCTATCTATCTATCTATCTATCTATCTATCTATCTATCTATCTATCTATCTATCTATCTATCTATCTATCTATCCTGAGACAGAAATGACTCATTGGCATTCTCCCTTATTATAACTACATTAACATATTTGGAGGCACTGCATCTAATACACTGTTACATCATCATCATAATACATCTAACCCATCAGAATATTCCAGAGATGTGATATGCCAGAAATTTCATTCCACAGAGTCCCGGGACCCTCCAAATGACAGAGAACAGGAAATGGAATTCTGGGAACTATGCGAGATAGTTAAGGTTTCATTGAAAGCTCCAGCTCTTTGGCGGATCTCCTAGGATTGCTTGGATTCGTATCCTGTTGCCATTGCTTAATTAGCCGAATTCCCTAGCCGAGAGCCACCTGTGCGCAACACCTAAAAACAGACATGTATTGTGGCGTCCCCTCCCTCTGCGGTCCGTGCTCGACACAGACTAATGCCTGCTCAGCTGGGATTGACTGGCATTTACACAGAGAAGGGCAAAAAACAACAGCAGTCGTGTAAACACCCACTCACACACACAAACAGATACATGACTCCGACAAGTGCACACACATTTACATACACATCCACACAGACGTTCCCTCGTGCCTTGTGGAAAAAGACATCCGAATAACAAACAAATCAAACTAATTCCTCATTGGGCTGTTAAACACAATTAATTAAGAGCAACAATCATTCACTAAAATGAAACCTTAATCAGTTTTATGGTGTTTTTTTCACAGATTATGCATTTCAAGGGATTACATGTTTCTGACATAAAAGAACAGCTTGTCATCCTGCTTAACACTGGTAAAGTGAAGCTGCTGATATAATTTGGTACTTGGAAGAAGCAGCTATACTCTAATTTCAAGAGATTGCCATCTGCTTATTTGATTTTCCTTGTTCAATCCTGGTTTGGCTTGCACAGATTAAAGGGCATCTAAGTCTAAACTGCATATCAGAGACTGCATTAGTAGCAAGCAAAAAGCTAAAGATTAATTTGAGGTACATAAGGATCCATGACAACATTTGATGATTACAACTGGTTACAGTCCCTTTATGCTAATCCCATAAGCCACATTGATACATGTATTAACATTTTAAGGGATGGTTCACCTATAAAACACAATTTATTGATTATTAAAGACTTCTTTTCACATGATTCCCACAGTACTGTGTTATGACCTCTAAACACTTTTACCATAGTGCAAGATTTGTAAACAAACATCACCAGCTCCATATTTTAAATTTTTCTGATTAAGAAAACTTGTTCGGTACCTTACCTGTTGTATAGGCTAATAGAACTTAAAAAGAGTTCAATTTTTTTTTTTTTTTCATGTATGCTAAAATTTCATGGATGGTTGTTTCATAAAAAGGTGTTTTTATTTAAAGTTGGCTTTTGTTAACTCTATACCTTCAACCTTTTAGTGCTTCTCATCAGACAATTAATTTTAAAACTGCTATCTTATGTACTACAACCAGTGAAATAAGACACTGGCAGATTAATTTTCATCTATTTTAGATCAAATTGAATGGCCTTTAATGGCCACTCAGTTTAGGTTTCACTTAGTCTCGTGTAGCCAGACCTTCAAACTAACGGCTGAAGGTCTGGAATCCATGGCAGCTTTCATTGGCCAAGGCCTGACTATAAGGCCATTTGACCGTCATGTCAAACAACCACTCATAGTACGTTTCGTTCAGCGTCACGTTTCGGGGCGTGGAAATGTCCCCACAACAACAGACTGGCATGCAGTCATTGAAATAACCAGGATTGAACGTCAAAGAAGAAGAGGGAGAACAAGCAGTAAGTCAGTAATTTGTTCGCAAACGCTGCAAAAGTGTATAACAATAATGCAAACTGTTTGCAGGCTTTCTTGTGAGGCAGCTTCAGAAGAGGCTTCCTTCTGGGACGACGCCTATGCAAACCGACTTGTTGCAGTGTGCGGCGTATGGTCTGAGCACTGACAAGCTGACCTTCCACTTCTCCAACCTTTAAAGCAGGGGTGTCAAACATGCGGCCCGCGGGCCGAGTACGGCCCACTAAGTCGTCCAATACGGCCCGCGGAATGCTTTGAACAATAATATTTAATATTAAATCTTTTTTTATTATCATTATTAGTAGTAGTAGTAGTAGTAGTATTAAATAAAGTCTATGTACGAGTATTCGCGGCAATATCGTCTTTAGTTTTATTCATTTTTATTTTATTATTGATAATTTCATTTTGCTTCTATTGCGCTTCAGCAGGAACCGCTAACACGCATGCGCATTCTAAAGCGGCGCCTAAATCAAATTTCGAACACGTCGGCTAACTGAAGAGATGTGTGGCAAGCACTCGCGTGTATGGTAAAGGCAGCGGAGCTTGTGTGTCCTGAGAAAAAAAAACAGGCTTTTGTCAGTATTAGCTTGTCAAGAAATACAGTGGCTGAAAGAATTGGGGACCTTGCAAGAGACTTAAACCATCAGCTGAAAGACAAAGTTAAGATATTCATTGCTTTCTCTGTAACAGTCGATGAGAGGACTAACGTTAACGATGTAAGTTAGCTGGTTGCTGATGTTGATGCACTGTTTACGTTAACGTTACCCCGCCCGCTCCGTCCGGGAGGCGAGTGGTAAAATAACATATTATATTATGTTATTGATTACTAATTTTATTCTGTACATTACAACTAAAATAATACCTTAAAAATGAAAAGAGACAGAATTTTACCATCTGAAATTTCTTATACTGGTAAACCCCTTTTAGTCCAAGTATCCAGTATGCGTTCATATAGTAAGTTCAGAACGGCTCTAATATAGAGAAAACCTGACCGATTTCATCAGAGATTGCGGAGAGTCACGTCCAGATGTCAGTTAACGTCATTCTTTTCAGCGTGGATTTGTTTTAAAAGCACGAGTTATTAAGCGTATTTAAGTGTGTGATCAGATCAGCTGTTAAAATGAACCATCCTGTAGTATATCAGCGCGAATCAAACAATTTGGGAGAGTCGATTAGAAGTAAAAACACTCCAGACTCACATTCCACAAGAGGCCCCCCCCATCATAAATCTGACGTTTCATAGCCTGACGCCAGAACGCCAGCCTGAAGCAGACCTAACTAACCAAGAACTTGCAAAATTAACACAAAGACACTTCTTCATAATCAAATCCTTCGAATAAGGAGATTGTCAAATTTGGAGCAAGTAACCAAGATTAATGGTCAAAGAGATGCACATTTTGAGCATCACATGATTAAAGTCATTAGCGATATGGTTGGTTTTCCCCCACACACAGGACACAACGGAAATTCCTTCCCTAAACTTTTGACCTCCCAGCTTAGAGAACAGACCCTCACAGAAGGGCACAGAAAACTGTCTATTGATGTACATATGCACCCAAAATTATGCTTAAAGGACTCATGAGCAACTCATCATTTCTCTGCATAATTTCCTATTCATATATGTAACCCATACATTTGTCTATTATGTTTTAATCACTCATTGTGTATGTCCCTTTTGATAACTCTTGAATAGTTTAATGGTTTATATTGATGTTTGATATGTCTGAGTTGGAAATCGCATTCTCAAAATGTTCCTGTAATTCAATTCTTTGCGAAATGTATTATAGTCTTGTTATAGAAATCATGTCCAAATTTATCTCTGCAAAGAGCGGGAATTTGGGATCACGGGACTAATAAGATAACATTGTGATTTGTGGTTTGGAAGGTGAAACCAGCAGCCCACCGGAGTTCAGCCAATGTTCTAATTGGTCAAGACATCATTTTGGGAGGTGTCCAAAGGCTGAGTTTAAAAACTCAAGGACACCCTCAAATCTCTCTCTTCTCTTGCAACTTTTCTTACTCCTGACAACGCTCTTCACGTGCTTCGCGCCGCGGCGTCTCGACGCCGCCTGGCCTGAATGCCAGCCTCCTCATCTAAAGGAAACATGAGGAGATCATTCCACTTCTGTTTTTTTTCTTTAATCCCTTTTTTATTTCTTTCCGTTGAGAGTTTCGTGTCTAGTTAAGTTTGTGCAAGCCGCGACCGACTTAAACGTCTTCGTTGACCCGAACTTTATCAGCGCACTCACATCTCTCATATCCAGCCAACGCCCAAGAAGACACCACATTGACCGACCCCCAACCAATCAGCAACCTCGGGAAAACCCTTTTTGAAGCGACGCAACCAAAGGAATTCCCAAAGGCAATGCGCAAGTAACCTCTAGAATCTTACTGAACTGGTGCATTTTGATATAAAGTTTAATAACCTCTTTGAGAGACTCAATACGAGGGTTAATTAAGTGATTGATGGTTGTTCAGGTCTAAGCAAATGCACATTGCTATAACTTGGGACTTCATATTTTCATTCCTTTAAACTCATTCTTTCCTCATTTTCTCTTTCTGCAACCTGTGTGAATGCGTGTTTATGTTAGATTAGTTTGTATGTGTTAGGTTTATCCAATAAATTCATATTTTTATTAAGTATCTTGTGTTTCGTGCTTACAAGTTACTGCCTTAAACTGCTGATTTTGCTACTGTGCTAATATATAGTGTTTTCACTATATTCTGGATAGTAATATCCATTGCAGAGTTTCTGTTAGACGACTTGTGAATGAATCGCGCGTCGACTCTGAAACAGCCGTAAAACAGCGATTCTGTTCAAATTCCCTATTGAATCATATTCGATTCCCTTTGAGCTAAATTATAAATTATTATGTAATTAATCCCTATTACAATCTTACATAATTGGTGGAGAATGCGGGCAGTTTAATCTAAATTGTAAGCACAACCAAGTTATTTAATATTTTCTATTTCTGTGGATGAGAGCGTCTGAGTCTAGACTGTATGTGCGTGTGTGTGTGTGACGTAAGCAGCGCGGCCGCCCGCTTGAATGAATGAAACCTAGAGTGAATGCAGAGGACGGTAACTCGAGAACGTCTCTCTACTTTTTAAACTGTAGTAAGTGAGTTTAAAGTTAAGGTCTGAGATCGTACAATAAGGTCGAAATTGAGCGTGTCCCTCATTTTCTGTAATGCCTTATCTATAGTTGAATTAATGTCATTGCGTGTTCCAGTGCCATTCAATTGCTATATTCCCGGCAGGGAATCTCAGTCACCGTTAGCTGAACGGAGCTAAACTACAGTAAATAAAAGTGAAAATAAATCGACGGATAAAGAATAGTTTGAGCGTGTCCCTCAATCTATTTTAAAGGCCTTATTATTCATAGTTTAATTGTCAATGCGTGTTCCATTGTCAAAGCAACTATGTAATGTGACTCCCCTGGTTAAACATTAGAAATAATGCTTGCCTGTTTGTGTCTGTTCACTAAGTGAAACAGTGCGATTTAAACGGGAGTGTTTTAAATCTTGATCAAGTAAAGTTTAACTCTAAACAACAGCGAATAAAATCTGTTGTGTCTACGTGCTCAGAGAAACTGGCACGGAGATTTATGATCCGCCGAGATCATTTATTATTTTGTTTCCTCATTTGCAGCGCCAAGCTGCCACTTAAATAAAGTTTAAATCCAACTCTGAACGAACTAAGAGTTTAAAGCGCCACATCGCAAAACCAACTAGAAGTGGTCTTGTTATGTGTACAGTGTTGAAATGCGCTGCCATTTCATGTAACATTCTTAACTGAACTTGCAATGTAATGCTTCATGTGCTTAGCTCACTATAGTTTGTTTTGGTTGCCGTAGCTACGATGGTGACTCGGAAGTCTTAACCTACTTCCGGAGCAACTCTGAACTGCACGCGCAGCACATTGACGTCATACTATAAACAAACTCTACGGTGTTGCTATTGCTAAGCTAACGAAACTGTTGCTTTTACATTGAAGTCTATGCTAAAGATTAGCCTCAAAGGTTAGCAGTTAGCATTAACATCCAGTGGTTGAATACAGTGTGTGTGGGCAAAGCTAAAGTGATTTAACCCTTTAAACCTCTGAACTAATATACACCTGTTGGTCTATTTTTCTGTCCTATTTCTCAATTTTCTAACTTTACCACTTTATATGCATTTTACTAGAAAGGGGAACATTACTTCACAATTATTAATTGTGACAAATTCAAATTTAATTCAAACATTAAATTTATTTGGACTCATTTGAATTTCCTCATCTGGTCATTTCATATGATCATTATTTCTAGTATTCTCTCTTTTAGGTCAATCATTTTAGGTACTAATAAGCCTTGAACTTTGAAAGTTAAGGGTAACTTATTTTACCTAATTGATTTGTTACCCCTATCAACAGATTCTATTCAGAATCACACTTACTCATTTCTTTAAATTGCGTTTTTACCCCTATTTCTTTTCCTTTCTTGGTTATACAATTAACCTCCATTTTTATTTTATTTTATTTGTTTATTTATTTTGTGTTTTTCCTCATGCACTTAATTTCATTTTGATTATTTTGCCATTTATTACTTTTAATTTCATTCTACTTTACCTTTCTCCTTTACCTCCTTGTATCCTAGCTCGGGAACGACACACCTGAGCTTTAATAGGAGACATTGTTATCCCTCGCTACGAGTTCAAATAAATTAGAAAGACAACTCTCTTTCACTCAAATTTTATTGGTGTTTCATTAGTTGTGCAGCAACTATAAACAACACGCTACTCGTAGTCGGGTATAACAGCCACGCAGCCTGTGAGTGGACCCGATCCACTCAATTTGCTGAGTCTCCTTCCCTTCCCTTCTACCCAAGTCTCTCCTGCTTTCTTCTTTACTCCTCACATTCGCAGGGACCTGTAAGAACCATCAATCGATTCTAAGTGAATGAAATGCAAAATCTTGTCAAAGAACAGTAATCATCCTTATGAATTCGATTGTAATCAAACCCTCCTTCGTTCTTCCTAACCTCCCTGAATTTGAAAACGCATTCCAAATTTTTGCATCTCATCCCATACTGAGATCAATTATTAGAGATAAGTGTTGAACACCCGTTGTTTTCGAAGCCTCCTTGGTAAGCGGTCCAACTGTAAGGTGTTCGGTGTCAATCCTGTCAGACTAAGAAAAGAGATACCAGCACTATTATTATATTCTCACGTCTCGAACCGAGATATAATAATATTGTTTACCTTTTTAACAAAATCTTGGTAAAATTCCTCCCATTGGAAAAGGGAATTGTTTTATTTCACTGACCTGTTTTCACCTTTTTCTCCTTTTTTCTTCTTCCTCATTAGAGTGACGAAGTCTTCAAATCCCTAGTCTACCTAGACACCCTGAGACCAACACTATCTTCGCCACACTTCATTAGGGGTTCACAATCACTGACACAACACTTAGTTGTCCCACCACACATAGGCTTCTACCTCACACAGATCTGTGTCAGTCTCCCTTCTCCTCAGCGTGCCAACATGCCACAGACTGCAGACCCCCTTGCCCACGGGGAAGATGTGAACACTTGGCTGAGAGGCATGACGGACAGCCTCACCCCCAAGACCTTTGAACTGTTATTATTCTTAATGAGAAGGTTCCTGACACAAGATTCAAGCCAGAACAACAACCACGAGGAGCTAGTCAAAATCACCAGCTCCCTAAGCGATGCCTTCACAACCCAGCTGAAACTGAGCGACAAGAACATCACCCATCTCCTAGAGGAGCTGTCACGTGCTCAACGCCGCATAGACAAGCTGGAAGTGAAAGTTCAAGATCAACTCAAAGCACCCAACGAGAGGGAGCAGGAAACAACGGAACAAGTTAAAAAGCTCCAAGCAGCCCTGGCAACAGCTCAACTTGACCAGCAACAAGCAAAGGCTGCCCAGGGAGACCTGGTAAACAGACTCCAGTATGCCGAACAGCTACTAGAGAAAGCCAAGAACGACATCAGCGACAAGAATGCTGAAATCAGTGCCTTAGAAAACCACCTTGAAAGGTACAGCACTGACATAGACAATCTGACCCAACATCTAGACGATGCCAACAATGAGCTCTACGTGGTCAGAAAAGAGTTAAAATATGCTTATGAGCTGGAACAAGAGCCAAGAAGAGCGAAGCATATCTCAGCCTCACCACTGCTGAGCAGAGCTAAGTCTCACATCCAAGAACTGGCATCCAATGAAAGAAGCGAAGGGCCACCTCCCGAAACATCACTAGCCTTCGCCACACAGCTCTTTCCTGCCACTGAAAGTAGAAACCCCATCCAAGCAGACCTTGGAGCTGTATATGGGTTGACCATCAAAGACCTCAACAAGCTGTCTAAAAGCATCAGCCAGTTTGACCCGAACTCAAAAGAGGGCCACGACATCCAGGCCCACCTGCAAGATATTAATTTTCATTTAGAAATGAGACCTCATGTGACTGACAGAGACAGGTTGTACCTCCTAAGAGCAACGTCAAGTGTCGAGATACGAAACTTCATAGATCGACAACTCAGTCACACAAAGTCAAACTACCAGCTACTCTGTGAGGTCCTGATCAAAGAGTTTACAGACCCTGAGTCGGAACATGGACTGTTAACCGCCTTGGAGACCAAACAAGGTCGACAAGAGACGCCACAAACCTACTACAACCGACTCCGAAAAGCTTACTTCGGTGCACACAACAAACCTGACCTTGAAGAAGAGGTGAGCTTCAAAAGCCTTTTTCTGAAAAATCTGCACCCTGGAGTCAGTCGTCACCTCGGCGTCATGGCCTGTCCGCGCTCCATGACCATCCAACAGTTGCGCGATCTAACACAGAAGGCCTACACCAAGCAAAAGTTGACCTCAAAGAAAGGTAACAAAACCTCCACACTCTTGAACTCTGTAACCAAAGACTCACGCCTTGCACTGGACGACACCCAGTGGCATCACAACACCCGAGTCTTCCATCAAGAGCAAAGAGAACGTGAGCCCCATGTCCGCAACAGCTATCAGCCCAACTGCTGGGAAAAGCCATGGGACCAGCCACACTTCTCAAGAAACCCAAAAGAAAGGATCAGCTGGAAACCTAACTGGACGTGCAAAGCCAAACGACCGGCTTGTCCAACAACAACTAGAGTGGGTAAGCAAAGACAGAACCCACATCAGCACCACTAAGACACCCACTGTGCTAAGTCTACACAAGAACAAGACTGTTCACCCTCAGAAGACATGGAACAAGTCATGAAACAACTGAAAGAGTTCCTTGAAAACCAGCTAGACACAAATGACTAGAAACAGAAGTCATGCTCGCTGTGACCAGCGACAGAACGGAAGGCCGACAATCACCTGGTACACCACCGCATCAGAGATGACAAGCACCTGTTCAACAACCACCCAGAACAAACAAGTCTCTCACGGCCAACCGCTGATGAAAACTCTGAGGTACCAAAGAACATCACCTCAGTCACCCATCACTTACAAAGAAACTGTCAAATGAACTTCAACTCCATGAACCACATTCATGTCTGTGCAACAGCAACCACTAAAGCACAGAAGGTCAGAAAGTCTGCCACAACCAGAAGGCATCACAAGTGAAATGCAACATAGGAGACAAAGTTTTGCACCCCAGCTTCACACAGCCATGCCAAACTACCTCCGACTGTCTGCTAAAGAACTTCCTGCCTTGCTGGACTGACCCCCATCTGAACACACCCTCATCCAAGCCAAGGATGCAGAGAGCATCTTCACTGACCTACAAGAAAAGGGGGAGCCAAAACAGACTGAAACAGATCTGACCATACATACACTACACAATTAACTTTCACACCCAGAGGTAACCACACCTACTGATGACACCTTTGACAAACATATTCTTCCCACGAGTAGAATATTCAAATCTCAGTTTAACATAGTTTTACAACATGCAACTAGCCTCACCCCAGGTAGAACACCTGACACTATGTTAAGGTACATGACACATCAGCTGCACCTGCCATCCTAGCTCAATAGTACTCGCAACCCTGACTAGGAAAACCCGCAGCTAATTTTCTTTGTTTTGTTTTTGTTTTTTTCCTCTTGCCTATCGCTTTCCTTCCTCTCTTACTTTAGCAGGTGAAACTCCTAGCCACCCTACAAGGGTCAAAGTCTGATATTAGGATTGACTTGCCACACCTAATATCCGCAAGCCATTCTAAACTGAATGGGAGCCAGAGAGCTCCATGCAAGATAGGTCAAATCATTTTACCACAGATGTCACCAGAACGTCTCTAAATTTAAAACCTTAAATAAACAAACAAATTTAACCACAAAATTTGATCAAAGCATCGTTATACGAGAACAAATTTGAACAACAATTTCTATGTGAATTCGACCATTTTCCAGGTACTACATGTACCCGAATAACGTAATGCCATGCACCGGTACAGTAACTGTCCTGGAAGTGTTGTCTTGTTGTTTGCTGTGTTTGTGTCTGCTTCTTCTGCCTGTGTTTCTCCAGCGCTCGTCGATGTCTTCTGCCAACAACACATCACCGATCGAAAGGGGGATATGTAGTATATCAGCGCGAATCAAACAATTTGGGAGAGTCGATTAGAAGTAAAAACACTCCAGACTCACATTCCACAAGAGGCCCCCCCCATCATAAATCTGACGTTTCATAGCCTGACGCCAGAACGCCAGCCTGAAGCAGACCTAACTAACCAAGAACTTGCAAAATTAACACAAAGACACTTCTTCATAATCAAATCCTTCGAATAAGGAGATTGTCAAATTTGGAGCAAGTAACCAAGATTAATGGTCAAAGAGATGCACATTTTGAGCATCACATGATTAAAGTCATTAGCGATATGGTTGGTTTTCCCCCACACACAGGACACAACGGAAATTCCTTCCCTAAACTTTTGACCTCCCAGCTTAGAGAACAGACCCTCACAGAAGGGCACAGAAAACTGTCTATTGATGTACATATGCACCCAAAATTATGCTTAAAGGACTCATGAGCAACTCATCATTTCTCTGCATAATTTCCTATTCATATATGTAACCCATACATTTGTCTATTATGTTTTAATCACTCATTGTGTATGTCCCTTTTGATAACTCTTGAATAGTTTAATGGTTTATATTGATGTTTGATATGTCTGAGTTGGAAATCGCATTCTCAAAATGTTCCTGTAATTCAATTCTTTGCGAAATGTATTATAGTCTTGTTATAGAAATCATGTCCAAATTTATCTCTGCAAAGAGCGGGAATTTGGGATCACGGGACTAATAAGATAACATTGTGATTTGTGGTTTGGAAGGTGAAACCAGCAGCCCACCGGAGTTCAGCCAATGTTCTAATTGGTCAAGACATCATTTTGGGAGGTGTCCAAAGGCTGAGTTTAAAAACTCAAGGACACCCTCAAATCTCTCTCTTCTCTTGCAACTTTTCTTACTCCTGACAACGCTCTTCACGTGCTTCGCGCCGCGGCGTCTCGACGCCGCCTGGCCTGAATGCCAGCCTCCTCATCTAAAGGAAACATGAGGAGATCATTCCACTTCTGTTTTTTTTCTTTAATCCCTTTTTTATTTCTTTCCGTTGAGAGTTTCGTGTCTAGTTAAGTTTGTGCAAGCCGCGACCGACTTAAACGTCTTCGTTGACCCGAACTTTATCAGCGCACTCACATCTCTCATATCCAGCCAACGCCCAAGAAGACACCACATTGACCGACCCCCAACCAATCAGCAACCTCGGGAAAACCCTTTTTGAAGCGACGCAACCAAAGGAATTCCCAAAGGCAATGCGCAAGTAACCTCTAGAATCTTACTGAACTGGTGCATTTTGATATAAAGTTTAATAACCTCTTTGAGAGACTCAATACGAGGGTTAATTAAGTGATTGATGGTTGTTCAGGTCTAAGCAAATGCACATTGCTATAACTTGGGACTTCATATTTTCATTCCTTTAAACTCATTCTTTCCTCATTTTCTCTTTCTGCAACCTGTGTGAATGCGTGTTTATGTTAGATTAGTTTGTATGTGTTAGGTTTATCCAATAAATTCATATTTTTATTAAGTATCTTGTGTTTCGTGCTTACAAGTTACTGCCTTAAACTGCTGATTTTGCTACTGTGCTAATATATAGTGTTTTCACTATATTCTGGATAGTAATATCCATTGCAGAGTTTCTGTTAGACGACTTGTGAATGAATCGCGCGTCGACTCTGAAACAGCCGTAAAACAGCGATTCTGTTCAAATTCCCTATTGAATCATATTCGATTCCCTTTGAGCTAAATTATAAATTATTATGTAATTAATCCCTATTACAATCTTACAATCCATTCATCATATCATCATGCAAAACTAAGAATTAGAATAGAATAACTGCAATAGGAATCGGGTGCAGTTAGCTAAATCAGAGAAATATACAGGGGCGGATAATTTATTTGAAGCTGCGGATTCGAGTGACGTTTGAGCTCATCTGCGCATCTCAGTACGCATGTATACGTGCGTATGTCAAACCTAATGCATTACAAATGCATTCTAGATGTTAATTTGTTAAAGTTCTCATTTCTAGTGCCTGCTTATTGTTCCTATCCAAAGTATTTTTTTCGTTAGAATTAACCATTATTTTTTACATATAAGCTTTTGAGTTCTTAAATATGTTAAAGGCAGTTTTTTTTTAATTGTCAAGTGTTTTTCTAGTTTGTAAATTATATTGTAGCATATAGCTTCATATTTAATGTAACTGTCTGTACACATAATCTTTAGCATTTGTTATTTCTTATTACTAAAAAGTATCTGACAAATAATATTAATGTTCAAAGGAAAGGGTTTTGTTTGCCATTACTTAGACAACTTTGTTTTTCCAAAAAGGAATACGAGTGTTAATGAACAGTTTCTTCTGAGGACTTATTTAATGCAGTTTTACAGAATATTGTGTATTTCTAGTTTTCTTTCTTTCTTTCTTTATTTTTTATTTTTTTTGCAAATTCATTTGTAATTTGGTGCACTATGATTTGAAAGGAGATTCTATGAAAAAAGGAGATTCGGCCCGCACATGGTCACATTTCTTCTCATCCGGCCCTCACCCTAAATTGAGTTTGACACCCCTGCTTTAAAGCAATGCTGGCAGCACTCATACATCTGTTCTGATGGACAGAAAGAGTACTCAATTTTGTTGATTGACCCTTGCAAGGCCTGTTCCAAATGGAACCCATCTTGGAAAACCTCTGTATGACCCTGACCACTGTAGTGTAGCTCGGTTTCAGGGTGTTACTGAACCTCTAAACCCTTGGCCATCTTTGTGGAGAGGAACAATTGTAATTCTAAAATCCTCAGCGAATTCTTTGCCATGAGATGTCATGTTGAACATCCAGTGGTCAGTATGAGAGCATTGTACTTAAAGCACCTAATTCTACCTGCTCTAATAAATTAGAGCAGATTGACTACTCTAAAATATCCAAGTTTAATTTCTTTACTATTGTCCCTTGAGAATATATGGTAACACTTTATAATAACGTTCCGTTGTAACTCTTTTATAAGTGATTAGTTAATGATGAAATTTTCATTTACAAAACATTCACAAATGATTAATAAGAGATATGCTAACAATTTGTGTGCGTTTTGTTAATTCATTTACAAGTCATTTACAAGTTAATTTACAAGTAATTGGTTCATGATGAACTAATTATTTACAAAACATGACTATGTGTTTATAAATGATTAATAACTGATGTGTTAATTTTATTGTAAGTAATATGCTAATGATTTACCAATCTGTCCTAAATTATTAAAAAAAATGGCGTATCATAAAATAATCAAACAGATCCTTAGTAAATGGTTAAAAAATTACTAGTTAACCCCTTAACTGTCACCCCCATTTTTTAAAATAGGCTTGAAAGTGCACTATCCAAACTTAAATTGTTGTAATTCATGAACACTTTGGAATACAGATCTAAGGTAGGTCTCTTTATAAAGAAAACAATCAGCAGATTATTGCAGAAGCGGAATTTAAAAAAAAAAAAAAAGTATTAACAAATTACAGAAGTTTAAATTTACTGTAAAGAAAATACACTGTACAATTTTTACTATATTTTATATAAAATACATATTTTACATAAAAGGTTTTATGCTAAAGTTGATATCAATTTGAAGCCTTACATCTAAATAAGTTATTCCAAATTTGAAGTTGATATGAAAAAAAGGTTCCCGTGAAAGCTTGTTTAGGGCGTTATAAAATACAAAATAACCTTATATAATTGATACACTACATGGTGCAAAGTGCATTAGCGCATAAGTACATAGTGAATAAGTGCAGAGTGTATAGTGCGTCATTTGGGGTGCAGCTCATGTTTGCCAAAGAAGACATTTTTACCCTCACCAGTCAGCCCTTACATTGCAGTACACACTACAAAGTATTCAAAAGCTGTTCTGTAAATGCATGAATAAATAATTTACACATCTTTCTGCATCCCCTAATCTAAAGTGTAAACAATTCATTATTTGTAAATGTGTTACACATCATTTGTAGATCTTGCAAATGATCTGGTGTTAATAAGTCATTTACAACACTTTCTGCATCCCCCTAATCTAAAGTGTAAACTACTCATCAGTTGTAAATGTTTTACAAACCTGCCGGTTCCAGGTTGTGTGGGTGTCAGGTGGGTAAACACCTGAGTGAAAGACCTTTGAATAATGAGTAAAACATTTACAACTGATGAATTGTTTACACTTTAGATTAGGGGATGCAGAAAGTTTTGTAAATGATTTATTCATGATGCGATCTTCAGCGAAGGATAAACATTTAAATGGTTGATATTTTAATTATTTTTAAGTGACAAACAATATATTAACTAGTAACGTATTAACCACTTACTAAGGATCTGTTTGATTATTTCATGATGCTATTTTTTTAATTAACTTATGACAGATTTGTAAATTGTTAGCATATTACTTAATCATTTGTGAACGTATAATCATGTTTTGTAAATTATTAGTTTATCATTATCTAATCACTTGTAAATGATTTATTACTTAATTTACAAAACATATAAAAATACTAACATATCACTTATTAATCATTTATGAATGCATAGTCATGTTTTGTAAATCATTAGTTCATCATTAACTAATTACTTGTAAATTACTTGTAAATTAATTAACAAAACATACACAAATTGTTAGCATATCACTTATTAAACATTTATGAATGTTTTGCAAATCATTATTTTATCATTAACTAACCACTTATAAATGACTTACAACTGAAC
>NC_133371.1:10496360-10551901 GCF_049309525.1 Garra rufa
GACTCTATGGTTTCCTGGTTCCTTAGTTGGAATTACTTACCTGAACGCTGGACATCTCAGATAAGAACTCTTACCTCAATACCTGCTTCTATATACTTACCAAACCTGTTAATAAACTTACCTTTTATCTTATACATTCACCTCCGTCTCTGCCTCCCTCTGTGCTGTGACAGAAGATCAGACCAACAACATAATGGACAACGAGGAAACACCTGCACCAGAGCAACTCACCGAACTCATCAAAGCCTTCAAAGCGGCGCTAACACCATCTCCCGCGCCGCCATCTGCCTCAGGAAGTCCCATGGCTTTACCAAACACATATTCGGGTGAAGCGGCTGAGTGTAGCGGTTTCCTACTGCAAGTCCAACTATATATTAAGATGCAACCACAGCAATTTTCTACGGATGAATCGAAGGTAGCGTTTCTCATTTCCCTACTCACCGGAAAAGCTCTACAATGGGCGAAGTCAATATGGCAAGCTAACACTCCTTTAATTCAGTCTTTTGAGCAATTCACCTGTCATTTCTCTGAGGTTTTCAGTTCAAACACAGATATACTCACCGTTTCTGATCAGCTCTTCCGACTGCAACAAGGTTCTTCTTCCATCCACGAGTACACCCTTCATTTCCGGACGCTGGCGGCGGCTAGTGGCTGGAATGAGACATCGCTGCTGGGTGCCTATCGTCACAGTCTCCACCCGGATATTCACGCCGCTATGGCCATCTATGACGACAACATCGGGTTGGAGACCTTTCTACAGCGAGCTACGAGGGTATCCCAGCGCCTAGCCGCCTGCCAGCCACCTGAAACCGCTCCTCAGTCCGCTATGGTGGCAGCTTGCTCTCCAGTACCAGAACCTATGCAAATCGATTCAACACGTCTCTCATGGTCAGAACGTCAACGCCGCATCAAGGAAAGACTCTGCTTATACTGTGGACAACCTGGTCACCTTCTACGAACCTGTCCTGTTAGACCCCCACGTCCGGTGGTGAGTACTATTCAATCAGACATTGAAACTGCTCACCTGACTCTTATACCTGTGACACTGCGTACTGCTGAACAAGATCTTTGTGTTTCTGCTCTCCATGACTCAGGCTCATCGGGAAACTTCATCTCACAAGAATGCATAGATCTCTTACGCTTGCCACGTCACCGCCATAGCCCTGCACTTTCTGTCAAGACCATCCAAGGAAAACCACTCGGACGTGGGCGGATCCGGTATTCTTCACCATACATCACTCTGCAAGTTGGTTTATTTCATCAGGAACAAATCAAGTTTCTGGTACTGGAGAACTCCACGGTTGACATCATTCTGGGACGTCCTTGGCTCCATCGTCATCATCCAGAACTCCGCTGGGATCCATGTGATATCATCGGGTGGAGCAAACATTGCCTGAAGAACTGTTTTACCCGTTTACCCTCTCCAGCTTCTGCTCCACTGACCGTCGCATCAACCAAGATTGAAAGTCCTGAGACTGACAGTAATGTGGAGATCCCAGCGGAGTATGAGGATTACGAGGACGTCTTCAGCAAGCAAGCTGCCACCCAACTTCCTCCTCACCGGCCATGGGACTGTTCCATCGACCTGCTACCTGGGGCTCAATTACCTAAAGGACGCGTCTACCCTTTGTCCAACCCGGAGCGCCAGGCGATGGAGGAGTACATCCAGGAAGCTTTGAAGCAAGGATTCATTCGATCATCCACCTCACCAGCTGCCTCAAGCTTCTTCTTCGTGGGTAAGAAGGATGGAGGTCTCCGTCCCTGCATTGATTACCGTCAACTTAATGCCAACATCCTCCAACAACCATACCCTCTTCCACTCGTTCCTGCCACCCTCGAGGAACTCCGTGGGGCTCACATCTTCTCCAAGCTGGACCTGCGGAGTGCTTATAACCTCGTTCGTATTTGTGCGGGAGACGAGTGGAAAACAGCATTCATAACACCTGCTGGCCACTACGAATACCTGGTTATGCCCTACGGTTTGTCCATCAGTCCCTCTGTCTTCCAAACGTTTATGAACGAGGTGTTCCGGGAATTTCTACATAAGTTTGTGGTCGTCTATATTGACGACATTCTGATTTATTCCCGGAACCAGGCCGAACATCGCCAGCACGTCCGTCAGGTCCTTCAAGTCTTGCGCCAACATCAGCTGTACCTCAAGCTTGAGAAGTGTGAGTTCCACCAGACTAAGATTCAGTTCCTGGGTTATAACATCAGCCCCGAGGGTGTGCAAATGAACCTGGAAAAGGTGCAGTCCATCCTGAAATGGCCCAAACCCAGTACAGTCAAGGAACTTCAACGCTTCCTGGGATTTTCCAACTTCTACCGCCGATTCATAAAGGATTACAGTCTCATCACTGCACCCCTGACCTCCCTCCTACGTGGTCGACCCAAACATCTGGTCTGGACCACCTCTGCCCACGAAGCATTCCAACAACTTAAGAAGATTTTCAGCACTGCTCCTCTCCTACACCATCCTAACCCCGATCTCCCGTTCGTAGTTGAGGTAGATGCATCCACCATCGGCGTCGGAGCAGTGCTGTCGCAAGCAGCTGGTGAGTCCACTCTCCTCCATCCCTGTGCCTACTATTCCAAGAAACTGTCTCCGGCGGAGCAAAATTACAATGTAGGCAATCGTGAGTTACTTGCCATCAAACTCGCCTTGGAGGAGTGGCGTCATTGGCTGGAAGGGGCTAACCATCCGTTTACCATCATCACGGACCATAAAAACCTTCAATACCTTCGAGAAGCCAAACGACTCAACCCCCGCCAAGCCAGATGGGCATTATTCTTCACACGTTTCCAGTTCAAGATAACCTATCGTCCCGGATCCAAGAACATTCCTGCTGATGCTCTATCCAGACAATTCTCCCACGATGCCGTGGTTGAGCCTGAAAACATCATTCCTTCAGATCTCATCGTTAGCCCCATCCAGTGGGACATTGACACCTGGATCCACGAAGCCACTCTCCAAGAGCCTGCTCCGCCGGAATGTCCAGAAGGTAAAATATACGTACCCAGCTCCCAGCGTCAACACCTTCTGGACACAGTTCACCAGTCTCCGGGCTCTGGACACCCAGGTAGCAGACGGACCCTCTCGCTCATCCAATCTCGGTACTGGTGGTCCAGTATGACCCGGGATATCATCAGGTACGTCCAAAGCTGCTCAGTCTGTGCCACCTCTAATACTCCTCGTCATCTGCCCACAGGAAAGCTGGTGCCACTACCCATCCCGCAGAGACCCTGGTCCCATCTCGGGGTTGACTTTGTGACGGACCTCCCAGAATCTGAAGGTAACACCTGCGTGCTGGTTGTAGTGGACCGTTTCTCCAAGGCCTGCAAATTTCTTCCCTTGGCAGGCCTACCTACGGCTATGAACACCGCCGAGTTACTCTTCCAGCACGTATTCCGTCACTTCGGTCTCCCCGAGGAGATTGTGTCGGACCGGGGTCCACAATTCATCTCGCATGTATGGAAATCATTCTTCAAGTCACTTGGTGTTTCTGTTAATCTCTCATCAGGATACCACCCACAGACCAACGGCCAGACTGGAGCTTGGACGTTACCTCCGGTCATACTGTTCCGCTGACCAACACAGCTGGAGCAGGTTCCTCCCGTGGGCCGAGTATGCACAGAACTCACTACGTCAAGAGACCACCGGACTAACTCCCTTCCAGTGCATACTCGGTTTTCAGCCGCCGCTGTTTCCCTGGACGGAGGAACCCACGAATGTTCCAGCTGTAGACTACTGGTTCCGAGAGAGCGAGAGAGTGTGGGACTCAGCTCATCAACATCTACAACGAGCCATCCGACGCCACAAGGAATTCGCCGATGTTCGTAGAAGACCCACCCCATTATACCAAACTGGAGACAAGGTGTGGTTGTCTACGAGAGACATCAGGCTGAGGTTACCGTGCAAAAGAGTCCCCGCTACATCGGTCCATTCGAGGTCCTGAGGCAGATCAACGAAGTGACATAACAGCTTCAGCTCCCACCCAGGTACAGAATCCATCCCACCTTTCATGTATCACTCCTTAAACCATACTTTCCCTCTGCCACAGATAATCCTGGAGCTGAAGCTGATACCCCTCCTCCGGAGATCCTGGATCAACCTTCCATCTACACCGTGAGTGAGATCCTGGATTCCCGACGTCGGGGCAACTGCCTGGAATATCTGATCGACTGGGAGGGGTACGGACCGGAGGAAAGATCATGGGTGGCCAGAGACGATATCCTCGATCCTCAACTTCTGACGGACTTCCACCAGAGCCACCCAGAACGTCCTGCCCCTCGCGGTCGAGGTCGTCCTCGACGTCGGAGAGGGGCGTCGGGAGCCGCCCCTGGAGGAGGGGGTAATGTCAGAGTTCTACCACAGCAAGATCCACCAACCACGCCCCCTGAAGACACACACACGTTCACTGTCACCTGATTACTAATTACTCACCTGGATCCAATCAGCTCCCCTATATATACCCGGACAGATTCATTCCTCGTTGTCTGATCTACCGATCACACCCCTGCATGCTCTTCCCGTGGACTCTATGGTTTCCTGGTTCCTTAGTTGGAATTACTTACCTGAACGCTGGACATCTCAGATAAGAACTCTTACCTCAATACCTGCTTCTATATACTTACCAAACCTGTTAATAAACTTACCTTTTATCTTATACATTCACCTCCGTCTCTGCCTCCCTCTGTGCTGTGACAGCAACTGTACTTTTAGTATAATAAACTGGTATATTTAAAGTCTGCTAAATTGGAGCTAATTTTGTAATGCACTTTAATTATGCAGAAGTAGTTCTGAAGTCCAACTAAAGATATACTAAAGTATATGTGATTGTGCTAAAGTAGAACTATTGCAAATATACTTTGGCTACACTTCAAATATTTAGCATTTAAAGACTGATAATTTTTAAAGATCGTACAATCCTCATCAATAGTGACATTAAAACATATTTTAGGCTTAATATTAAGAAATGTGCAGCGTGCACAAACAGTACTACAAATACAGTTTAATTACAATTTTTATATCAGTTAGTCTCGAGTGATGTGTCAGTAAATATGGCAATAGACTTGAACTATACTTATTATAAAATAAATGCATTTTAAATTGATTACTTTTTTACTAGGGTGAACAAGCCAATTATGATTTATCAACCCAATTTGACCAGTGTTGCGTTTCATCAAATAAATAAATGACTAGTGAGAGATAATGAAGACAGCCAGCATTCAGGTCTAGACATGAAAGCAAGGAGAGCTTTTTAAAAGGTATTTGGTTGAAGCAGAATGCTAACCGTATTTTGCTGTTGAGAGCTGTTGCCGTGTAAGAGCTCCCGGCGATCACCTCTTCCATGAAATGCTCAATTTTAACGACCATGCCTTTTAAAAGCACTTTTGTGAGAGTAACGACAGAACAGTCATAAATATTAAGATGGCAGTAAAGCTGCTGTGCTGCTTGACATTTTGGTCTGAAGTCAATCAAATATGTCAGGCCTCCTTTGAGGAAAGATCTGCATGTGAGCCTCTGCTTCAGTGTTTCTGTGCTCGCCTCCTTCCGACAGATTTTTTCATTTATCCAGAGATTTGTTATAATGTCCTATCATGTTTCTTTCAACACGCACTCTTGATGCGTGACATTTCCGTCTTTCTCTCTTTAGCATAGTTTTGTTATAAACGTTCAAATGCATGAACCAATTGAGTGGTGAAGGAGCTCCAAAATAGCGTCCTTACCATCCACTCCCACTTCTTGTCAAATATACAAAGATTTTCTGTGTCGTTTTTGCCTAATACCAAGTCTTTTATCTCTAGATTTCCTTTTGTGTTCTGTCTCTTCCTCATCTTGTCTACGTGCTGTAGTTCTAGAATAGAACATGGCAGATCCCAGAATTACACACTGTCATGAAACATACAAAAGTGTTGAAATTATGCAAGGCGAACAGTCATGTATCTGTCAGATGTGCTTATTGGTGCTGCTGACGTTTCGTTAATTACATATGGCGTAATCAGGGCAGGTTCGCACATTATTCTACAGAAAAGAAGACAATGACAGGAAAGAAGCAAGGCTGTGCGCTGCATAGACATGTACAGTACTATCCAACTCAAAAGCCAAATGTAAAGTACTTTAATGCATGTTCTGTTAAAAAAAAGATTAAAGAGGTTCATAAATAATTTTAGTTTTTAGTTTTTTTTTGTCATTGATTTCCTGCATTGCAGCAATAAACACTAGATTTTTGCATTCATGTTGGAACTTACATTTTAAAAACATAGTTTCATATCACTAGCTCTAAATTTGAGCAATAGCACTAGTGCTTCTTGCATTATCCTGTTGTGAAATTGACCAGATTGTTGCAGTCACAGTTATTTAGGCCAGATTTGATGCAAGTTATCATTAACCTTACTGATGATAATAGGGGTCATGAATAATGTGCTGATGAAAATAGACTGCAGGTAATCGTACATTAAAGAGTAAAAAAACGGGTCCAGCTGAACACCAAGCAAATGATAGCATCAGCGACACAGCATAATAAGCCAGTGAATAAAACGGGAACTGCTAAATTTACCATGCAAGTTTTTCCACAAATGAACTCCCAACGGAATCCATTCAGTGCTCACCCTAAAGAACAGAAGATGATTATATTTAATGAATAAAAAAACTCTGTAGGAAAGGAGAGAGCATGAAATGCAGAAGGAGAGACAAAGAAGCAGATATAGAGAGTGTCTGTATCAGCCTTTCTCGTTTTCAACTGTAAAGTGCCTGTTGTTGTTGCTATGTTTTATGCGTTATTGCCTGTCACTGTCACCGTCATTGAACCCAGTGTGTGCTCATCTGCGAAGTTGCGTTTGTTCTGGTGGAGAGGAGAAGAGCACGGGGAAATAATTGATGCCCTGATTCATGCAGCTGATGTATGCCAGCAGCTCTGGCTTTAAGATCTTGAGAGGAATAGAGGAAAATCAGTGTTCCATTAGCAAGTCGTGACGAAGCGAGTGTTCGCGACTTCACATCTTACTGTGTGCATCTGTGTGTGCATGGCAGACATAACACTTTATTTCATCTACAGTAAGCAGACCCCAAAACCTGCTTTATTCCAATTAGTGAGTCCGTGTCACTGCTGAAAACAAGCTGGACACTTAATTCACGGCTGGCAATTACGTTTACCCACTTTAAAGGTTTAGGAAATTTGTTATAAAATGAACCTCAAAGGTGCAAGTGAACTTAAATGTCATCCAGAAAGTTTCATTATTTTTCCTGCATCTACAATAATGAGGCTGGACTATTCAAGCCTGTAGCTAAAATGTTTTTAATCTGATGATCCATATTTTCGGGATTTGCTTTAGTTTAGTTAAATCAAAAATCACAAAATAGTTTTATTTAAATGTAAACAAAACAAAAATGATTACAACATGATTTGTTTTGTAATAATAATAATAATAATAATTAATAAAAAAGTTCAGTTTTTCCTATCTCATAATTTATTGTTTAATTAAATGTGAAATTCACTAGCAATTTTAGCAAGTTGTTTCTAAACTTTTTTTTTTTCCTGTGGATTTTATGATACTTAAACTTCAAACCACAGGTTTTAATGATTATTCATTACAACATTAATTGTGAACATATGCAAGATTTCTGAACTTACTAAACAAATTCAAAATAACTAGATATTTAAGGCACTCAAATATCTGCATTGCTTAACAGCATGTGAATAAACATAACCATCTGCTTTATGTATTAATAAACAATGTCAGTTTGTCACAACACACTTGTGTTACAAGCAGATATCAATTAATGCTATTAGCATTTTTAGTTATTATACATGACATCCAGATGACTAACATGTTCTAGAAATAGTGCTTAGGAAAACAACTGACTTTCTTCTTTCTCATGCAAACATCAGTAACTGAAAGTGAACTGTCGGATTTGTGCTGTCATAAATAAAAACACAATAACAAAGAAAACAGAAGGAAACACTTTAAAGTAGGGAACACTAGTCACTATAAATCAGTTGCTTATTAGCATGTATAGTACTAGTATCCCTGCTGAAAAAAACAGCATATGCTGGCTAGGTATGTTTTGGTGCTGGGATGCTGGTTTTAGCTGGTTTATGCTGGATCTTTGCTGGTTTATGCTGGTCCTTTGCTGGTTTATGCTGGTCCTTTGCTGGTTTATGCTGGTCCTTGACCAGCAACTTGACCAGCATAAACCAGCAAAGGACCAGCATTAACCAGCTAAGGACCAGCATAAACCAGCAAAGGACCAGCATAAACCAGCAAAGGACCAGCATAAACCAGCAAAGGACCAGCATAAACCAGCTAAAACCAGCATCTCAGCACCAAAACATACCTAACCAGCATATGCTGTTTTTTTTTCAGCAGGAATAATGGCTGTTTATTAGTACTTATAAATCAGATTTGAATGCATGACTGCATTCTAAATTCCTATAACCCTACGCAACACCTAAACATTACTACAACTGCCTTACCAATAATAGTAGTACAAAATTAGGATTTTATTAAAGAAAAAAAAATATGCATACGCATATTACCAGCTCATTGGTCTCAGACTGGAGGAACTGGAGCATTGAAAAATATACGCTGGTATTTTGGCTCATTTCAAGTCAGAGTGACTGTCGGGTGTCCAAAAGTAAGTTTTGATTGAGTAACTTGTAGATCTGTGCTGCTCGAGCCATGGACTGTTTTAGATGGTTTAGTCCGATTTAGTTTCAACTAGTTCACTAAAACTAACCAGTTTAAAAGAATGATTAGTTTGTGAACCAGACATCACTCCGGACTGGTTGTCTGAGGCTCTGGATTGCAGGTAATAATGTTGTAAATAACATTCAGCTTCTTGCAGGACCGATTGTTTTGCTTCATAAGACCTATATATGGTCAGGAGCCACAGGAATTAATTCTTTGTTCTTTTATATATGTTTTTTTTTTTTTCTTTTCATTCTTAATTTTATTCTGCAGCCACTGACTTGCATTTTATTAATCACCAAATGCCACCTCTTCAGCTAAGAGAAAAGAAAAAAAAAACACCTCCATCTTGGATGGCCTGAGGGTGAGTAAATTAACAGCAATTTTTCATTTTTGGGTGAACTATCCCTTTAGTATTGAATATGTATTCACTAATTTAAAATGTTACCAGACGGAATTATGGGGGAGTGATTTAAGGATTTAACATCAAACTCTTAATGCTTCAAATTATTTTTAGATCCACTGCTCACTCATCAGAGGTTAAAAGATCACCTGTGATGTAATCGCAACAGTCCGTCTCATTTTGTTTGTCCCTCTGTCTCTCATTCTATAACTAGACGCTGATGGCTGCTCTCAATCTCCGTCTCTGGACTGTCCGGACGAGCAGATGGCTTGGCAGCAGTGGATCCTCAGAGCATCGCTTGCATCATCGCAGTTTACACAGGCCACTGCTGATCCACAGAGAGAGAGGAAAAAAACCAAAGAGTAAGAGTGACAAAGTCACTGAGTCCATCACGGCTGCTATAGGAATACAGCAGCTAAACTGAAATGAGCAGGACTCAAAGAGCATACTAGATGCTTCTGGCACATGGCACCTATGGAGCTGAGTGCTCTTCTAACAGTGGCCAGGGTACGACTGTAATCACAAACTCCAGATGACCCCAGCAGGACTCCCATCAAGGGAGCGGCTCCATTAAAATGTGACAAAACAACACATAAACAAATTTGCTTTGCGCAGTTGGTGTGAAAGTGTTGAGAGTCATCCGTCCATCCCCTGCTCCGCTGCAGGAGTGCCTGTGTGTCTGTGGAATGAAGCCTGAATCCACCCAGATGCTTTGTTTACTACTAATTGACACTTTCTCTTGTACGAATTTTACATTGTTCATTAAATTAATTAATGGCCACTACCCACAACATGTTAGTGATGATATAGTAACAAACTGTCACTTTAGCAACCGCATAGCAACAGCCTAGCAAACACCCATAATAGTTAAGCAATGATATAGTAACAAACTACCAGATTACTCAGATTACTTTAGCAATCGCATAGCAACAGCCTGGCAACCACCCACAACATTTTAGCAACAATGTATAGTAATAAACTACCAAACTATTCAGATCACCTTAGTAACCAGATAGCAACAGCTTGGCAACCACCTGTAATATGTTAGTAATGATATAGTAACAAACTATCAAACTACTCAGGCTAGCAACCACATGGCATCAGCCTGGCAAACCACCCACCACGTGTTAGCAACAATTTATAGTAACAAACTATTCAGAACACCTTAACAACCGCATGACAACAGCCTGGCAACCGCCTGGCAACCTCCCACAACATGTTAGCAACTTTATAGTAACAAACTACCAAACTACTGATAAAACATTAGCAACCGCATAGCAACAGACTGGCAAACACCCATAATATTTTAGTAATTATATTGTAACAAACTACCAAACTAATCAGAACACTTTAGCAACCACATTGCAACAGCCTGGCAACCACCCACAACATGTTAGCGACAACATATAGTAACAAACTACCAAACTACTCAGAAAACCTTAGCAACTTCATAGCAACAGCCTGGCAACCACCTGTAATATCAGAGCAGTGGTATAGTAACAAACAACCAAACTGGCAACAACCTGACAACCATCCAGAACACAACAGGATCATGGTGACAAGTTTCTCACAGGACACCACACAAAACACCCTAGCTACACCTTAGAAACTACATACCAATGAATTGGCAACCAATAACAAAATATTAGCATCATGGTGAGAAGTTTCTCACAGGAAACCACCCAAAACACCCTAGTAACCACATAGCAACACAATAACACCAACTCAAAACACTTTAGCAACCACATAGCAACAGCCTGCCAACCACCCAGAACATGTTGGCAAGCACACAGTAGCAAAATCTCACTGAACACTTTAGCAACTGCATAGCAACAACCTGGCAACCACCTAGAGCACACAAGCAATATGGTGACAGGCTTCTCACAGTAAACCACCCAGAACAACCTAGTAACAACGCAGCAACACAATAACACAGAAGACCTTAGCAACTGCATAGCAATGGCCTGGCAACCGCATAGTAACAAGGTAACAAAATTTCACTGAACACCTTTGCAACTGCATAGCAACAACCTGGCAACCAACTAGAGCAAATTATCATTATGGTGACACAGTTCTCACAGGAAAGCATCCAGAACAACCTAGTGACACCATAGCAACAACTCAGAACACCTTAGGACACATTAGCAACTGCATAGCAACGACCTGGTAGCCACATAGTAACAAGCTAACAAAATATCACTGCACACTTTAGCAACTGAATAGCAACAACCTGACAATCACCTAGAGCACATTAGCATTATGGTGACACATTTCTCACAGGAAACCACCCATAATACCCTAGTAACCACATAGCAACACATTAACAATGACTTAAATACCTTAGCAACTGCATAGCAATGCATTACCAACTGCTTTTATATATTATATTTTATATATTCTCAACAGTTAAGCAGTACTTTTATTTTTCACAGAAAATGTTACTTCTGACAATATTGTCCTGTGTATCTGTTTTTTAGATGTTTTTGTAGTTATTTATTTTTTATTTTTTGTATTTTTTTCTGGAATGTACTTTGAGCACAGCTAGGCTATTGAATGCATTTATTGTTAGAAAGACATGTATGGCGTCTGTGGAAGCACTTTCAGACTGACTTTGATGTGATAAAGCCGCATGGACTGTTAATTTTACTCACTACATGGCAGCCAGAAAAGCAAACCTTTAACTTGTTCTTCCTCGTGTCACATATGATGGATCTCATCGATTGGGAAGCTAAAAGTGTCATTAATAATACATTAAACTGATGGAAGAAAGAAAAAAAATGAGGGAATGATAATTAGAGGAGAGCTGAAGTTCCTGTTTGGGAGCATATATCCTCTGAAGAATCTCAAACATTCGTGATCGTTCTGAACATAACAAGGTCTTTGGATGAACGGCAGTACGGGTCGTCTGCGAGCATTTAGACGCAGCTAAAGCTTTTCACCTTGGCTTCACAGGCATCTTAATTAGAAATGTGATTACTATGATAAGCAGAAGATAAAAACTCTGTCCATTCGATGGAATCTAAATCGCCTGAGGTTGTGGTGAGTTACTTTCTCCATTAAAGTATAAAAAATACAGAAGACAACAGAATGTAATTAACAATTTGGGCTATATTTTCTAGACACATCTCATGATCAAGAGTGCCAGCGGGCTTTTGTGTTGGTATTCACGCAGAGCTAAAGCCACTAACCAAGCAGAGCAAGCCTTCTGTTACATTTCATTATTTTCCTGTATATTTCTCATAACTCTCTTTTGCTTCAGTAATGCAAATAGCATTTGTTCAAACTGAAAATTTACTGTTAACTTACCCTCAGGGCATCGAAGATGTAGGTGACTTTTTGTCTGAACATTATTTACAACATTATTACCTGTAATCCAGAGCCTCAGGCAAATGGTCCATAGTGACATCTGTTGGGACATTTTATTGGCTTATTTTTAATAATTTTACCCAGGTGCTGGGTAGTTTTTTTTTTTTTTTTTTTTTTTTTTTTTTCTAAAATTCAGCTGCTGGGCCATTTTTACTGTCAATACAAATGATAAACACGCCTACCCAATGTTGGGTAGAGTATGCCAAACTGGTTAAAACTGGACATCTGTAGCAGTCATTTTGTGTTCTGTCCTGAGAGAAAACTTGACTAACAGGAAACTTCCTGAATGAAATTAAGATACATGTTATTGTAGTCCTATTAAATTATTACTGTATGAATAGAAAAATGTCTGTAGTCTCACATTTTTCCTTTTTTTTTTTTTAAATGTACATCGCAGCTAACCTCTGCTTGGAACACTAGCCCTTCTACAAACGCACCATTTTCTGGATCTACACTCACAGCGAACAATGCGCTGATGCAACTTCACTGTTATATGAAACAAAGTTTCCATGTGCTTCATTGACTACAATAGCAGTGCTATTGATCTAATGCACCATTCACGAGTTCACCCTCACATATAATCTGATTGAGCAAATAGTAAGCATATTTGGCGTGCTGTCCCGAGGTAGGGCCCAAATTGTATCTCCCCCCAAAAATATGCGTGCTCTGAAGAGAGGTGGGTTAGAGTTTGCGAGAGGAAGGCAGAGCGACTAGGGGAGCTCTTGCTGTGCTCGACGGGAGTTGCGGCTCGCAGCGTCGGACAGGCGAGCCAGACCTGCTGCTGAATGAGGAGCACGATGATAGACATCCAAAAGGGCCCTGCGAACTTTGCTTGATCTATTGGCTGCCTTGGAGACTGGAGTGGATTTAGGAGTAAGGCTGACTGATTTGCACCCTGGTGAAAAAAACAGCATATGCTGCTTAGGTAGTTTTGATGCTGGGATGCTGGTTAGGTAAGTTTTGATGCTGGTTTACGCTGGTCCTTAGCTGGTCATGTGCTGGTCAAGAACCAGCATAAACCAGCAAAGGACAAGCATAAATTAGCTATAGTCTCATCAGACCAAAGGACATGATTCCAGTAAATCATGCTCTTGGACAGGTTGTCTTCAGCAAACTGTTTGTGGGCTTTCTTGTGAGCCAGCTTCAGATGAGGGCGTCCTTCTGGGACAATGCCTATGCAAACCGACTTGTTGCAGTGTGCGGTGTATGGTCTGAGCACTGACAAGCTGACCTTCTACTTCTGCAACCTTTAAAGCAATGCTGGCAGCACTCATGCATCTGTTTTTTAAAGCCAGGTTCTGCACCTGACGCACAGAATGAGTGCTCAACTTCGTTGATCAATGTTTGCAAGGCCTGTTCTGAATGGAACCCATCTTGGAAAACCTCTGTATGACCCTGACCACTGTAGTGTTACTTGGTTTCAGGGTGTTGCTGAACCTCTAATAGCCTTGGCCATCTTTGTGGAGAGCAACAATTCTAATTCTCAAATCCTCAGAGAGTTCTTTGTCATGAGATGCCATGTTAAACATCAAGTGGCCAATATTAGGGAATTGTACTTAAAGCATATTATTTTAACTGCTTTAATACAAGATACACAACATTTTATGGTCCTGTCAAGCAGACAAAAACATAAACATGATGAATAGGACACGTGGCTTTGCATGGTTAAACAACATACTGCTGTTATCACTTAGGGTGTACTCACTTTTGTTGCCAGCTATTTTGACAATAATGGCTGTATGGTTGAGTTATTTTCAGAGGACAGTAAATTTATACTGCTATACAAGCTGCACATTAACTACTCTAAAATATATCCAAGTTTCATTTCTATAGTATTGTCCCTTGAGAGGATATACTAAAATGGTTGCTGACATGTGAGGTGTACTAACTTTTGTGAGATACTGTATAAGTTAAATCGACTGAACTCTCTGAAACTCTCTGTGGCTCGAGCAGCACAGATCTACAAATTATTCAATCAAAACTCACTTTTGAATGCCTGACAGTCACTTCAAAATCAATGAGTTGGTAAAATGAGTCAAAATACCAGCGAATCTGATCCTATAATGAATGAACTCATTCAGCACTCCAGCTTCACGAGTCAATGAACTGGAAAAAGAGGAAAAAGTTCTGACTCTGACCAAAAAACAATAAAACGCTGATATGCACGTGTGTGAACAGAGCACTTGAATGTAGGGGCCAATTGAATGTTTTTATGGTTTCTGAGCTGATGAAGGCTAGTTTATTTATAATTATTCATAAGACCTCAATATACAGTTGAAGTTAAAGTTTACATACACCTTGCAAAATAGTAATCATTTGATCAAAATAATAGGGATCATACAAAATGCATGTTATTTTTTATTAGTACTGACCTGAATAAGATATTTCACATAGAAGACGTTTGCATATAGTCCACAAAATAAATTAATAGTTGAATTAAAAAAAAAAAACTCTGTTCAAAAGTTTAAATACACTTGCTGCTTAATACTGTGTTGTTATTTGAATAATCCACTGCTGTGTTTTTTTTTTTTTTTTTTGTTTTTTTTTTGTTTAGTGATAGCTGAACAGTTAAACTGCCTGCTGTTCTTCAGAAAAATCCTTCAGGTCCCACAAATTCTTTGGTTTTTCAGCATTTTTGTGTATTTGAACCATTGAATGACTATGATTTTGAGATCCATCTTTTCACACTCACTGATGCTTCAGAAGGAAAACGGTGCATTAAGAGCCAGGGGGTGAAAACTTTTTGAATTTGAAGATCATGGTAAATTTAACTTATTTAATAGTCCTCAGTGTAAAAAGATGGATCTCAAAATCATACAGTCATTGTTAAAAAATGTGTTCAAATACACAAAAATGCTAAAAAAAAAATAATAATAATAATAATAATAATAATAATAATTTGTGGGACCTAAAGAATTTTTATGAAGAACAGCAGGCAGTTTAACTGTTCAGGACAAACAAGGGACAAATGAACAACTGCACACAGCTGTTGATCATTCAGGTAACAACGCAGTATTAAGAATCAAGTATGTAAACTTTTGAACAGTGTCATTTTTATAAATTTAACTATTATTCTCTCGTGAGGACCATATGTAAACATATTTTATGTAAAATATCTTATTCAGGTCAGTACTAAACAAAAATAACATACATTTTGTATGATCCCTCTTATCTGGTAAAATAATTAACATTTGTAAACAAGGTGTATGTAAACATTTGACTTCAGCTGTATAATCAGGAACCATGGGTATTCATTTTGTGTTCCTTGATATGCCTTTTTTATTCTTAAAATTTGGCAGCCACTGACTTGATTTTATAAATCACCAAGGATTACTGTTAATCTTGGCTACATCTTGGATGGCCTGAGGGTGAGTAAATTAACAGCAAATTTTCATTTTATGATGAACTTTCCCTTTAAACGCTGTGAGATTGTCAAAAACGTAAATTAAAGCAATGGGAAGTGTTTAGTTAATCAAGTCTGTGATGCCAAGATAATGCGACATCATGCGTAAGGTGGAAAAGCAAAGACTGAAAGAAGAACAAAAAATAAGGCAAATGAGAGGCCTCTCTTTGTGGGCTGGTTCCAGGCACCAAAATGATAGATGAAAAGGAGACACAACAGCAGTCAATTACGACAGTGTGTGATTAACCTAAACTAATTAAGACCTCTGGGTAATGGGAAGAAATGAAACGCTAGCCGCTCTTCTGGCTGCAGGAAGTCCCATAGCAGAGCTACGCTCACTTTGTCTTTGTTCTGTAACGGCTTCTTTTACCCAGCTCAACCTGGCTCTTATTGACTCATTTAGGCTGAATGGTTCATAGGAGAGGGCCTTCTGCCCAGACTGGGGATATAACAGGATATTTAAGAGCACATGTTGAAGTTTAGCTAAAATATGTCAGGTTTTAGAGGGTTCTGTAGAAGAACTCCCCACTGAACTCTTTAATTGGAAATAGAACCCGCACAGGCTGAATGTGCAATGACTGCTGGAAGCATAGTCTTCCCAGTCTTTAACACATTAATTCTATGACATGACTCAAGCCGGGATTCAAAATCTATTTGAGTTTGGCTATTGGTGCCAACATATTAGTGTATTATTAGAATTAGTTAATTAGTTAGTTAATGACTGCATGTATTTATTTATTTTAGTGTTTACGATTTATTTAGGTTATTTTTTAGTGATTTTTTTTTTCATTTGTCAAAACATGCAAATATGAAATAAACACAAATGCAATAATAGGTTAACAATTTGTTTAGTAAAATCAGATTACTGTAAGAAAAATGTATAATATACATTTTTTTATTACTATTCCTAAATTTAAGGCTGATTAATTAATGTATTGTGTATTTATTTAATTCCTATCCTTCATTCATTTATTCATCATCGTATTTCAAATATATAAATACAGTTGAAATCAAGCGTTTGCAGAATCTGTAAAATGTTATTTTAGGGATCATACAGTTATTTTTTATTTAGTACTGACCTGAATAAGCTATTTTACATAAAATACATGTACATATAGTCCACAAGAGAAAATAATAGCTATATTAAAATGACCCTGTTTAAACGATGAACTAAGAGGGGTGAAAACTTTTTGAGTTTGAAGTTCATAGAAAGTTTAACTTATTTTGCCTTCTGGGGCTTCTGAAGGGCAGTACTAATTGAAAAAAAAAATGATATTTAGGCAAAATCAGAAAAAAATGTACACATCCTTATTCTGTTAAAAAGTTTACACCTCTGGCTCTTAATGCATTGTTTTTCTTTCTGAAGCATTAGTGAGTGTTTGAACCTTCTGTAATAGTTGCATATGAGTCTCTCAGTTGTCCTCATTGTGAAAAAATGGACAAACAAAAAGCTCATGAACAACTATCACTAAAAAATACATTTAAAAAAAATGGCTGTTCAAAACCGGATCATTCAAGTATTATTTTCTCCTGTGGGCTATATGTAAATGTCTTTGCATTTTGTATGATCCATCTTATTTTGGTAAAATAATTCTGCAAGGTGTATGTTAATTTTTGACTTCAACTATCCTTTGCAATGTAAGCAGATAAACAAATAAATGAAAGGTATGAAAAAAATATATAAATAAACAAGGCTCCCCAACTTGTGCATGCTCACATCTGATGATCTGTGAGGGTGAAGGTGGGTGGCTGGTGACCCTGAGCTAAGTTGTAGCTGCACCACCTTGTGGAGAAAAGCACATTATATCTATCCTAAAACACAAATTCACCCACATAATAAATAATTTCACAGACACAGAGCTCAGTTTTCAGTTTTGTGATACTCTTTGATGCTCAGTAGGTGCTGGTATTGACAGATGACTGGATGTCACCTTGAGATGAAATATTCAGTAAAGCCGAAGCTTTGCAGATGTTGGCTTAGTTGCGTGTAATAAACTGATCACTGAGCAAGAGCTTATTTCCAAAACAATTCCATTAATGAGTACACTAATCTGTGTATGCTAGTTTGCTAGCCCGCTTTCCCAGGTTCATACACAACATCTACACGCAATCAGGTGTAACGATTTGATTCTCACTTTCTCTATTATTTGGTCATTAAAAGGTAAATGTTAAAATCAGAAATACTGGTGGTCCGGTTTGATCCAGCAAAGTGTAGTTATAACACAGACACAGTAGCTTGATGCTTCAGTATGATTAGGCTGTCTCCAATGCAGATTTATTTCAGGTAACCTCATTCTAGGCTGCTTTGAAGTCCTACGCCACAGTACTTTATGCCAGTCATCAGTCTGAGGGCTCAGCATTTTACTGTTGAAAGGACTGGAGCAGGTGCTTATAACCTTTGGTGTGAAGAGATAGATAGATAGATAGATAGATAGATAGATAGATAGATAGATAGATAGATAGATAGATAGATAGATAGATAGATAGATAGATAGATAGATAGATAGATCTTTTATCTTTCTGAACCCTGTCCATCACTGCCCTGTTCTTTACGTCTTCTATAATGAAGTGATTTTATAGTCAGGGTAAGGCCTCTCTAAATGCCACCTTTTTCACAGTGTAATGTCACATTTCCATGTTCAAACGTCAACTGTGAGTCCGTCTCCCTTCAAGAGCTACATCATATTAGTCTGGGTGGACCAATTAAAACCCAATGTGTGTCAACAGTCATACATTATTATGCATTATTTGATTCTGCCATTGATATTTCAGGCTCATGTGGAATGTGACAAGAATTTGGAAAAGTCTTCAATTAAGCCATTCTTAGCCACATTAAAATGTGATTTTACAAATGAATATTGAAAAATAATCTAAATTAAATGTTTTAAATGAATTTTATATCATTGTTTCCTCACCTTGATGATTTTACTCTGTTGAAAAAAAAAAACTGCATATGCTGGTTAGGTAGGTTTTGATGCTGGTATGCTGGTTTAAGCTGGTCCTTAGCTGGTTTATGCTGGTCTTTTGGAAAGGAAAGGAAAGGAAAGGAAAGGAGGTGACGTGAGGCCAAGTATGGTGACCCATACTAGGAATTTGTGCTTTGCATTTAACCCATCCAAGTGCACACACACAGTAGTGAACACACACACCGTGAACACACACCCGGAGCAGTGGGCAGCCATTGCTGCGGCGCCCGGGGAGCAACTGGGGGTACGGTGCAGTCGTGGTATTGAGGGTGGAGAGAGTGCTGATTATTCACCTTCCCCACCGACAATCCCTGCCGGACCTGAGACTCGAACCCGCAACCTTTGGGTTACAAGTCCGACTCTCTAACCATTAGGCCACGGCTGCCCCCTTTTGCTGGTTTATGCTGGTCCTTAGCTGGTCATGTTGCTGTAACCTAATTGTAACCTCCTTTTTTTCTCAGTATTGTGAGATACATACTTACAATTCTGACTTTCTTGCTTAATATTGTGAAATAAAAACACGCAATTCTGACTTTTTTCTCAATATTGTGAGATACAAACTCGCAATTCTGACTTTTTTCTCAAAATTGTGAGATACAAACTCGCAATTCTGACTTTTTTCCTCAGAATTGGGGAGATACAAACTCGCAATTCTGACTTTTTTCTCAAAATTGTGAGATACAAACTCGTAATTCTGACTTTTTTCTCATAATTGTGAGATATAAACTAGCAATCTGGAGTTTTTTCTTAGAATTGCATGATACAAACTTGCAATTCAGACGTTTTTCTCAGAATTGTAAGACAAGCTTGCAATTCAGACATTTTTTCTCAGAATTGTGAGATATAAACTTGGTGGTGACGTAAGCGACCAGGAAGTATAAAGCACGTGTGTTTGAAGCTGGCGTCAGCCTCTTGGAATGAAGCGAGTGCCGCAGGGATGCGGGAATTATGGTCCATGATGCAGCGTCTCGTTCCCTCAGGGAACCAGGGTTACATACGTAACCTGGGACGTTCCCTTCCGGGAACTCAAGCTGCGTCATCAACGCTTTGGGGAACGAGATGTCCATGCCCCCAGAATTCCAAGTCCCTGCCTAGGGTCTGCTAGGACAAGGGTGGAAAGAGGTGTGCCTGGTGAATATGCCAGAGCACGAGAAGTCTCCGCCTGGGGAAATTGCCAGGACACGGAGGGATAAAGTCTCTGCCTAGGGAAATTGCTAGGACAAGAGCGGTATTACCCCTATGTCCAGGGAACTGCCAGAACAAGAGGGAAAAATACACCTCGGCCTGGGAAACTGCCAGGACACGAGGGATAAAGTATGCCTAGGGAATACTAGGACAAGGATAGTAATACACCTCTGTCTGGGAAACAGCCAGAGCAAGAGGGATAAAGGAGTGCCTGGTGAACCTGCCAGGACACTGGAATATCTCCGCCTGGGGAAATTGCCAGGATGCGAGTGGTATTATACCTCTGTCTGGGGAACCGCCAGAACAAGAGGGAGAGAATACACCTCAGCCTGCTGGGCACGAGGGAATGGTAGTACACCTCTGTCTGGGAAACCGCCAGAGCAAGAGGGACATAAGTAGTGCCTGGTGAACCTGCCAGGACACTGGAATATCTCCGCCTGGGGAAATTGCCAGGACGCGAGTGGTATTACACCTCTGTCTGGGGAACCGCCCATAACAAGAGGGAGAGAATACACCTCGGCCTGGGAACCCGCCAGAACATGAGGGACAAAATATCTGTCACTCAAGGACAGAAGAGCCAGGAATGGCTCTAAGGTCAAGTTCATAGAACCTGATGAATGTATTTTGTGAGGACCAACCTGCAGCACTGCAGATGTCCTGTATAGGGACACCTGCCAGCAGAGCTTTAGAGGCAGCCACGCCTCGAGTAGAGTGAGCCTTGACTCCCACTGGTGATGGGAGGCCAGAGGGCTCGTAAGCAGTAGATATGGCATCCACGATCCATCTACTGATAGTAGGCTTCGTTGCAGGTTGCACTGGACACATGCAATTATACTTCCGATGATCGCGCTCCACGAATGGAGGAGGATAGAAGGCCTGGTGTGTAACCGGCTGTGGTACTGAGGAAGGGACCTTAGGGACATACCCAACTCTAGGGTAGAGGAAGGCTATGGCCAGTCCGGGTGCAAAGTCAAGATAGGAAGGGGCCACAGAAAGGGCCTGAAGGTCCCCTACTCTCTTGAGAGATGTAAGTGCAAGAAGCAAGGCTGTCTTTATAGTAAGCATACGATCAGAGATCTCCTTTATAGGCTCAAATGGAGGCCTACAGAGGGCTTCAAGCACCACAGAGAGGTCCCCTTGTAGGGACCTTCGGTTTTACTCGAGCCCTCAACCTGAGTGCACCACGAAAGGAAACGTGTGACCAAGGGGTTCCTACCCACTGACAGGCCACCAAGAGGGGCATGGTAGGCCGATAAAGCCGCCACGTACACCCTCAAGGTGGAGTGGGCTAACCCTGCGGAAAAGCGAGACTGCAGAAACTCCAGTACTGTACCAATCGGGCAGTGAACTGGGTCTAGTTGGCGTTCTGTACACCACGAGGTGAACAATTTCCACTTAAGGGCATAAAGTTTCCTTGTAGAGGGAGCTCTAGATTGAAGGATGGTCTCAACAACCTCAGTTGAGAGACCATCATCTATGAGTTGTGCCCCCTCAGGGGCCACACCCACAGCTTCCACATCTCCGGACAGGAGTGAAGAATTGAGCCCCCGACCTGAGAGAGAATGTCCCTCCTGATGGGAATCTCCCACGGGGAGCCGTCGAGGATGGCAATTATGTCCGAGAACCATTCTCGGGCCGGCCAGTATGGGGCTACTAACAGTAGACGGACTTCATACCGGCGCACTCTTTCTAGAACTCCCGGGAGCAGAGCAATCGGGGGAAAGGCGTACAGGCGTAGCCTCGGCCACATCTGTACCATAGCGTCCAGTCCCAGATGAGCTGGAGGAACTAAGGAGAACCAGAGGGGACATTGCGATGTCTCTCGAGTCGCAAAGAGGTCCACCTGAGCCTGGCCAAACACTCTCCATATTTGCTTCACTACTTCCGGATGAAGCATCCATTCCCCGGGACAGGACGTCTGCTCCCATATTGAGACGTCCAGGGATATGAACTGCTCTTAGTGAGAGGAGTTTTCCCTGTGACCACAGGAGGATATGGTACGCCAGCGTGTACAAGGGGCGTGAACGCATACCCCCCTGGTGATTGATGTAATACACCACCGCCGTGTTGTCGGTGCGGACCAACACGTGATGGTCTCTCAGGTCCGAGAGAAAGTGCTTTAGGGCCTTGAATACAGCCAGCATCTCTAGACAGTTTATGTGCCATGAGAGATGATGACCGCTCCATAGACCGCGGGCCGAGCGGCCATTCATGACCGCTCCCCAACCGGTGAGGGAAGCGTCTGTTAACATCTTGAACTTCAGTTTTCTGACTGAGCGGTTCAGCTGTCTGAGATCTAGAATGGGCCGCATCCCTCCATACTTCTTGGGAACAATGCTGTAGAACCCGGACTCTCTGTGTTGAGGAGGGACCACTTCGATGGCCTCCTTCCTGTTCCATTACCAGACCCTGCTCGGGGCTTACAAGAGTAGGAAATACCCCGTTGAAAGGTGGCGGCGGAGCGCCGAACTGGATATAATAACCTTTCTCTACAGTACGCAGGACCCATGAAGACACATTCGGCAGTAGTTTCCACGCTGCCTGAAAATGTACTAAGGGAACCAACCTCTCGAGACTGGTTTCTGGTATTATTTGAGGTATTAATTCTGTGGCCTGTAACAGCTGACTGGCAGGAGACACCTGAATTAACTGCTCTGAGGACCCCCGTAGGGGTGGCAAACCCGCTGGTTCCGCTACGATGCCGGGCGGAGAAACCAGCAAAGGTTCGCGGGAGACTGCCGCACCCTGTAACACTGGCAGGGTTAGCTGACTGGTCTCCTGAGGGCCCCGAGGAGGAATGGGCACCATGTACTGTGGTGAACCCCTTTCCCCCCCGAGAGGGGCTGCCCTCAACGGCCCTGAGCCACAAAAGTCAGGGCCGCTTAGCCGAGGACCTCTTAGACTGCAGCACGACCCTCAGGTCGGGCTTAGTCTTTGAAGCCCCCGGCTTGGAGCGCTGCTGACCCCGCCCTCTGGAGGGGTACGGGAAGCAACGCTCCTCTTTTGCACCTCGCGGTGTGAGGAGCTGGTACACGGCTGGGGCAGCCCCAAAGGAATAGACGCGGCGAGGGAGGTATCGCTGGAACGCCGCCGCTTGTTTACGAGCCTCCTGGTATCTGTTGACGACTGCATCAACCGAGTCGCCAAACAGACCAGAAGGCTGAAGCGGGGCGTCCAGGAGGAGGACCCTGTCTTTTTCTTTCATATCAGATAGGGTCAGCCACAGATGTCTCTCCGCTGCCACAAAGGCTGCCATAGACCGCCCAACAGCGCGGGCGGTCTCCTTGGTGGTGCGGAGAGCCAAATCTGCTGTACGGCGTAACTCCGATATATTAACCTCCTCGCTGTCATCTAATTCCTTTAGCAGGTCGGCCTGGTACGCTTGCAAGATGGACATAGTATGCAAGCACGCACCGGCCTGACCTGCTGCCGTGTACCCCTTACCCAACAAGCCCGAAGTTGTTCTAAGTGGCTTGGAGGGTAAGGACGGAGCCTTCAAAGATGACGCCAGATCGGGTGACAGATAGCTGGCGAGCGTCTGTTCAACCCGTGGCATCATCTTGTAGCCGCGCTCATCCACCCCTCCCACATTACCGTAGTAATCAGAGGAGGGGATGAATAAATAGGCTGAAAAAGGTTTTTCCCATGATCTCGACAGCTCACTGTGGTGATCTGGAAAAAAAGGAAGGCTCCGTCTTGGAGGTGGTGTTTTAGTCCGCAGAAAGCGTTCATCAAGTTTGCTTTTCTGCGGCTCATGTGTTTGCTCGGCGGGCCAGCTGATGTTAAGCTTGGCCACCGCACGAGTCACCACCTCCAAGAGCTCCTCATACTGCAGGGATCGGGAAAGCGGTTGTGGATTTTCTTCAACGCTCTCCACATCAACCTCCTCGGAGGAAGACAGGAGAAGCGTTGATGCCTCTTCCATCCAGTAAGAGGTCTATCAATCTGCTAGGTGAAGAGGGAGATAGGGGTTCACCCGTCTCCATTCCCTCTAACAGATCGAGCTGCGAACCCCACGAGTGCAGCTGCCACTCCGCCTCAGCGGAAGTGGGGCCAGACCCGCGAGAAACGCTGGTGAAGGCTCCTTCCTCAAAGAGAGCCTTCCGAGAACGGAGCACCCGCAGTGGACGACGATCGCACTTCGGGCAGCCAGTCCCCTCGAGAGCTGACTGTGCATGCTCCGCTCCCAAGCAGACTACACACAGATTGTGTGTATCCCCACCAACAATAAAACATTGGCAGGGAGGAACACACCGTCTGTGTGGCTGCTCAACCGCTCTAAAGTCAAACTTTCCCCCTTTTTTAGTTGACATATTGCTCAAATAAAAGTTGTGCAAACTGGCACAGAAAAACAGCAATATTCAACAGACCAACATATAACGCTTCGCTGAATGACAAAAGCTGACGCCGGCTTCAAACGCACATGATTTATACTTCCTGGTCGCTTACGTCACCACACCAGTGACGTCACTCCCATCATTTGATTGGTTACAGACTACGTTCAGAGCATGGTTCGCCAATGGCATTCCCCAAAGTGTTGATGACGCAGCTTGAGTTCCCGGAAGGGAACTGGAGTTTTTTCTTAGAATTGCATGATACAAACTCACAATTCTTACTTTTTTCTCAATATTGTAAAATACAAACTCACGATTCGGACTTTTTTTTCAGAAGTGCACTATTTTAACTAGCAATTCTGATTTTGTTCTCAGAATTTTGAGATAGAATAAAAAGAAAGTTTGAAAGTTGCAATTCTGAGAAAATATTATTTTTCCCCTCAGAATTGAACTTTATAACTTGAGAATTCATATCACACAATTCTGACTTTTTTTTTGAAATTGTGAGTTTATATCATGCAATTTTTTGGAAAAAAAAAAAAAAAAGTCAGAATTGTTAAATAAAAAGTTGCAATTACCCAGCCAGCAATGACATGTGGGGCCCAGATGAGGGCTTCATGGGCGGCAAATGTGGGCCCCATTATGGGCTTACACCCGGGATCCACATTGGGGCCAGCCGTGGAAGCCCAGACGTACTAAAAGTGGGACCTGTAAGGGTACTGCATGGGTCTTAATTGGGAAATTCATGTCAGACTGATTTGGGCACCACCTGCCCAAATGGGTCCAAAGTGGGCTCTGCAACATGGCTACCCAGATGGGCTTTAAATGGGATCTGTAAGAGTCTTATGTGGGTCCTAACTGGACAATTCATGCCAAACCCATTTGGGCCCCACCTGCCCAAAATAGTTTAAAGTGGATTTGCACCCAGGATCCACATGGGGGCCAGCCATGGATGCCCAGATGGGTTTTAAGTGGGATCTGTAAGGGTCTTATGTGGGTCTTAACCGGGCAATTCATGACAGACCCATTTGGGCCCCACCTGCTTAAAGGGGTTTAAAATGGGCTTGCACCCAGGATCCACACGGGGGCCAGCCATGGATGCCCAGATGGGTTTTAAGTGGGATCTGTAAGGGTCTTATGTGGGTCTTAACCAGGAGGACCAGGCCGCCCCCCCCCCCCCCAGGATGTGCCGGAACCCGCCCCCGCGCCCCCGTGCCATTCAAGACCCATATGTGTATTCCCAATTCAAACCCATGCCCACTTGGCCCATAAATATGCCATTCAAGACCCATATATGTGTTCCCAGTTCAAATCCATGCCCACTTGGCCCATAAATATGCCATTCAAGACCCATATATGTGTTCCCAGTTCAAATCCATGCCCACTTGGCCCATAACTAAGCCATTCAAGACCCATATATGTGTTCCCAGTTCAAATCCATGCCCACTTGGCCCATAACTAAGCCATTCAAGACCCATATATGTGTTCTCAGTTCAAACCCATGCCCACTTGGCCCATAAATATGCCATGCAGGACCCATATATGCATTCCCAGATCAAACCCATGCCCACTTGGCCCATAAATATGTCATGCAAGACCCATATATGTGTTCTCAGATCAAACCCATGCCCACTTGGCCCATGCCTGTCCCTTATGGGGCCCATGTAATCAGCTCATATGGGCTTCCTATGTGGGACTCATACTACAAAACCTACATGGGACCCGCTGATTTCACCCAGCCAAAGCCCATGCCCACACAGTTCCCATGGAAGCCGTAGTTAACCCATCTGGGCCCCACATGTCATTGCTGGCTGGGTACCTTTTTTAATTTTTTATTCAGTGGCAGAAAACAGCTATAATGCAATTCCATATATTCATAAACATGATGCAAAGCATTACTAATTGATTTGTACTTTCCTATCGATGATTGTGTGACTCTTTTACAAGTCTTCTCAGCGAAAAATCATGCGAAAAGGCTGTCTGTTTAAAACAAGGCCTGTGGGCTTCATGGTGGGATGTGAGGTGCCAAACAGTGTCTCAATGACCTGCCGTTAACCTCCAATTGCAAGTCAGAATTGTGAAGTCGCAATTTTTTTTTTCCAGTGGCGGAAACAGACTGTGATAGTGACAGCATAATGACAGAGTTATTGTTTTTCTGTACATTATTCCTTTAAGTTTTATGTCATTAAGCGTTGCTGATGGTGGTGTAAATATCTTAAAGTAAGTGTTGTGTTTAAAGATGTAAATGTACACTGTAAATTACTTTGAATAAAGGCATTGACGAAAAGAACTTGTATAATATGTGATATTACTTGAACTGTATTGTAACTCTCACTGGATTGAGCCATACATAAACTCAACTGCAAAGCTATGTTCTAAGCAACAGCGAGCTATGTTCGCTATGTGTGTAATGTATAGAGCAGGTTATTGATGAATCAGATCCAACTGTACTTAATACTTCTGTGACCTTTGCGAGTTTCCTTTATATCTGTAAGTGGCTGGATGGAATGGAGGTGAATATATAGAAACAAGAAAAATATGAACTGATGTAACACTTGAGTGAGACAGATAAAACAAGCTTTTTAGCTTGAACTTCAAAGATCTAATCTTCTTCGTCATCCGTATCCTCAAGCCCTCAAACCTGGCTGTGCTGTTTTGAAAAGGCATTCACAGGGTGAAATCAATACAGCTCTCTCAGAGATTGACATCAAAAGTTGCTTAAGCCACTGGAGGGCATGCTTATTTCATTTACCTAAATAGGAATGAATGGGCCTCTTTTTTCATATTTAAAAATGCATTTGCAGGGCCATATAATTACTGCCTTGCCTAGTCTGATATGTACGGCTCTTAGTGGTAGAGGTAAAAAGACTGTAATTGTCTTGGAGCTAAACAAATGAAGGCCATTGAAATTGATTCATCACAGATGCATGCATCATGGCCTTAATGCCCCATATCAAAGGGCTAAGGAACTTTATAATATGCTTTTTGTATTGATTTAGTTCCTTCTTAATGTTCTTAATGTGAGTTTGGTACTGCTGTTGGCTGGTGAGACAGTATCAGGCCTGAATAGAGTAGATGCTGAATTTATGCCCCAAGCTCAACATTGTAAAAGTTCATTTAAATGACCTGGACTCAAATGTACTAATTGAACCTGAGGAAAAGGACAAATCAGTACACAATACACTTTATAGAAAATATAGTTTGTATATATTTTAATTATTTAAACTGAGGCTGTCAAATTAAAGTGTTAAATGTAATATTTAGTTTGATCTGATGTCAACAATGTAACCAAGGATTTTTCATGCACCTGTCAAGTTTGAGATTTTGGGCTTTTTGGTGTTTCATAAAGTGTTTTTTCAGACTAGTGGAAAACACCCAAAGACACTGTTAAGTGTTTCTTTTATAGCACTTTATCTATTTGTGTCAATAGATTTCAATTACAATACTTATAAAAGCCGTTTTCTCAAAATTCGTTTTTTTTTTTTTTTTTCCTTTTACACTGAGCCACAAATCTCCACTTCAGCAAAATTCACACACACCAAACTTTACATTTTCATTCCTGTCTATATTCTGAAGGTTCCCTCTATAAAAACATTTGACTCTTATATATCAAAAAAATTCAACAAGAATTTTGAAACTGACTTCATCCAGTCTTTAGATTCTTGTACTAGAAATGTATGCAAATTAGCAAATATTTCATTAATAATAATAATAATAATAATAATGCCTCATTTGCATATTTAAACCTAACATTTTAGAAAACTTGTAATTCAAAAATAAATTTGCAATTATCAATGCATTCAATTAACTGGGTAAGTAAGGTCTTACAATTTCTCAAAAAAAAAACAAAAAAAAACAATTGAAAAATCATACTTTTGTGAAAAAAAATCTGGAAAGCAACCCAACAAACTGCTGAATTACAGTGTCCATTGTTCCAATGCTTTCACCGTTCCCGCCTTTGAAGTTCCAGAACTGAGTGCCCACCGCATATGAATAAAATAGGCATCGTCTGAGCTATAAGGTGTTTTGTTACTTTGTCATGCTAGATGTGAAGCGCTACATAGATCAATCAGAAACCTTATGACTAATTCAGAACTTGCTCTTCTTTCATGTGCACTGGAAGGCGAGGAATTCATCCGAGCAACGCTGTCGACAGATTTTGTCACCATGAATTAAAAGCTCCTTGTGTGTCCCCGGATTGTACACCGGCGTATCTCGTTTACCGTTACACACATAATAAAGCAATTGCCCTCAAGCCAGATAAAAAACACACAATAGATGCTCTCCACAGAAAGAGGTTAATAGGATATTTTATCAAGTGAGAGTTCTAAAGACACCTCAGTGGCCCCAGCATCATGTCATATTTAGATGCACAAGAGCCTCATAAACCAAGACATAATGGAGATCTGTTTCTTTCAGAGTCCGGAGAATAGAGCTAGTTGCAGCTTGTGGTCAAGGACTCAGAGTGTGCATTGTCGGAGGAATAAAATCAAGAGCGGAGGGCAAGCTAAGAATCTCTGAGATGGAGATGAAGTTGGTAAAAGAATGGATACTCAGATATGGTGGAAAAGTGTAGGAAATACCAGGAGGTCACAGGGTAATGTAGAAGCCCAAATGGATTGTGAGTATCCTGATTTAGCTCGGTTGATCCCACGACCCACTGCATATTATCTGCAATCCTAAAACAGCGGGGCAGCGAAATTACATTTTCTCGGCACGAAAAGTTGTCCACCTTCGATCCCTTCAATCGCTTAGCATACACAAACCATACAAAGAGAGATTGTCTCAGCCATTTACGGGAGCATTTAAGTATTTACGATGTTGTCTTTGATGTGAGTATTATCATTGTGTAAGTATCAAATGATGATTATTATGTTTTTGCAGATAATGATGGTTATTTTAAGTCTTTTCGGTACACACCTGCAGAGCTGCATTCATTATCCACTGCGAGCAACTCACATGCTAATGATGTGCTTCGTAAAAGCTTCATTAACACTCATTTCCATTAAATCAAATTTGTTGTTCAAGATCTGTACATGTTTGCTTCTGATCTCTGGGGCGAAACACCCCTGCAAAGTAAGTACACTTGAATCTTTTTAAATGCAAGTTGAAACAAAACAATGCCTTTTTGATCTATTTTTTTTTTTTTTTATTGATTTATTAAAATTTATTAAAAGGAGATATCATCAGCATACCACTTAGAGCCTATTTTTGTTTCAATCTGATATCAAGGTTAATATCGAAAGTCAATCCAATACTAATTGCTTTCAAATGAATGTTTCTGAGGACGAAATGAGTAATTTTAGCCATTTAACAGTGCATCTGAACACTGTTCTTGGGCCTAAACTGCAAATGGTCAGACTTCTGGGTTTGTTTATCATTTATTAACAACAATTATAGAACATGGTCAATCTTTTAGCAAGTTTTAATTTAAATAAACTTCAACATTAACCCATATAATTATCATTATTTAGTGTGAAATAACTACAGATGATGTTTCTAGGTCTTGGCATCCGCTAAGTGCTAATTTATTTTTTAAATTTATGTTTCCTATTTTCATTTTCAGAGGTTCTTTTCAGGTCTGTTTGGTCTACGGATCTTTAAAGGTGCTATAGAATGGAAAACTGTATTTACCTTGGCATAGTTGAATAATAACAGTTCAGTGCATGTATATGACATACAATGAGTCTCAAACACCACCATTTCCTCCTTATATAATTCTGGTGTTTGCAAAAGACCACTGAAAAATAGGTAAATTCCAACATAACACCGACTATTACGCAATCGTTAATAGTTACGCCTCCAACATCCAATAATGACTGATTGCAGAACAGCAGAACCATACGTCACAGCAGTCACACGGCAGCAGCGCCACGGCAGCAGGCTCAGACGGTAGTGGGCGGAGTCTCCTGCTGCAGCCCAATCAGGTCCCACAAAATATCCGTCCTAAATAGTATTCGAAAATAGAATTGGTATGTCCTAAAAAGTATTCCAAAGATTTCCGGACGGTCTACTACAATTTACCTTTAGAATTCGAAGTACGGATTAATGCGCACTCTAAGTGTTGAACACATTGACACATTGAGTGTTGAACAAGGATTTGATTAGAACTACAAATACGCATAAAAAGTGTAAAAAACTACAAACATGGCGTGTATGCGCGACCAACGGATGGGTAGAAAAATGGGGTTTAAGTTATAAATAATCAGTGTGTAACCTTATAAAAATATATATTTATTTAATGTTATTCGCGTTATATTTCATGTGCAGCAACATAATGAACTTTTATAATGGCAGAAACAAATGATGAGAGTCTGCTGGCCAAAGAGCCCTTCATGTTTCACTTTGAATTTAAGGATGATATGGACATTTCCTTAATGAGTGTGTGAACAAATCATGCCTCTGGATTAATTGCATGTTTAAAGAGTTTTGATTTATTTTAGGTTTAAACTAATTTAGTTAGGTGAGTAATGTGTGGTTATTATTGTTGTTAAATGTGTGCCTTCTGTGCTATATGTTTTGTTTGATTTTGTAATATTTTTTTTTGGAAAATCCAGTTTGTGATGGGTATAGTGTATAGTACATGGTATTATGTACAATGAAAAATTGGTTAATACTGAAATGATTAGGTAAAAAATATAGTTTAACTAAATAAAAACATTCTATTGCTCAAGTTTTGTTTTGTTTTTTGTTTGAGCTTTGTACTCAGTTTATACTGTTTAAAAATATATGGAAAAATATAGACGTTTTTCCTGAACGCGGAGTCCGACTCTTAACTGAAAGAATGCTTTGCATTTCCGGTCTGCATTGTTTCTAGTCAAATTAGGGTATATTCCGAGCTGATAAACTAATGTTAAACCTATTAAAATGTTTTTAAAAAAGCACATGGCTCCATAGCGCCATCACTTGGCAATGTCGCAATAGCCGTAATTTGTCAGTGCCTCACTTTAATGAGTGTGTAGATGACACGAAGCAGCGGAAGTTAGCTACATTAAAAACAGATGGACGCTATTTGAATCGGTTCCTATGGAGACCGGAACAGAAAAGCATTCAATCTGACGTTAGAATTCGTAATGGCGGCGCTCATCGTTTACTCAGGAAAAAGGTCTATAAGTTGATCATTATTTTCACCCACTTTCGATCTCAGATGGAGACTCCGCCCACTACCGTCTGAGCCTGCTGCCATGGCGCTGCTGCCGTGTGACTGCTGTGACGTATGGTTCTGCTGTTCTGCAATCGGCCCTATCTCCAATCATCGGTAACGTCAGTACATCAGTAAAATAAGGCGAGCCACTGAGGGGACATGGTTAGCGTAATGCTAGCGGTAGCCTGTTACATTGCATTACATAAGATTTCACTTACCACATAAACGGAGAGATGACTGCGCTGATGATGGCGAATGATTTACAGATCCTGAGCATCACTAACAAGCATCAAAACTTGTGATGGTACGTACTTGTGTCGCTGCAGTATAACCTTACACAGAGCACATGCGATCACAATAGTGAGAGTAAAATGTCGCGGATTCAAAATGGCAGATTCAACAAACCACATATTAAAAGCGGCTAGAGCTCCATAATTAAATATATATTTCCTCCATGTGCAAGTTATTGAGATGAGCAGCTCTGTGAAACAGAGCAGAGGCAATAACAGACCATTTCATTCTAGGGACAAATCTGTAAATGGACTTGTAAAACCGTTTCTGGAGATTTTTTGTCCTTTCCTATGCCATATACCTTCTGTAGATATCAGAGAACAATTTAAAATATTAATGCATTCTATGGCACCTTTAAATAAATTAGATATTTTAATATTTGTTTGTTTATCCATTCATTTATTATTATATCAAATATCAAAAGTCATATCAATACCAATATTCTGATATTTCTGATATGCTATTTTTGAAGATAAAATGGGAAATTTTACCCATTTAACAGTGCATCTGAATGCTATTCATTTAACTTTTAATGACTTAATTGTAATATTTCAAACTCCTGTTCTTGTTCAGCATTCATTATTAATAATTATTAAGCATGATCAATCATAATCATTATAAAATCAAATATAAAATTATGAAATAACTACAGGTGATGTTTCGAAAGTGAATCCAATGCCAATTGCTTTCAAATGAATATTTCTCAGGACGAAATGAGTAATTTTAGCCATTTAACAGTGCATCTGAACACTATTCTTGGGCCTAAACAGCAAATGGTCAGACTTCTGTGTTTGTTTATCATTTATTAACAACAATTATAAAACATGGTCAATCTTTTAGCAAGTTTTAATTTAAATTAACTTAGCAAGTTTTAATTTAAATAAACTTCAACATTAACCCATATAATTATCATTATTTAGTGTGAAATAACTACCGATGATGTTTCTAGGGCTTGGCCTCTGCTAAGTGCTAATTTAGATTTTAAATTGATTTATTTATTTATTTTTCTGTTTCTTGTTTTCATTTTCAGAGGTTCTTTTCAGCTCTTTTTGATCTACATTTAATGATCCATTTTTAAATAAATGAGATATTTTGATATTTGTTTGTTTGTTTATTCATTCATTCATTCATTCATTCATTATTATTATATCAAATATCAAAAGTAATATGCTATTTCTGAAAATTTAAATGAATTAATTGTAATATTTCAAACTTCTGTTTTTGTTTATCATTTATTATTAAACATGATCAATCATAATCATTATAATTATCATTATTTAGCTTGAAATAACTAGGTGGTGTTTCTTTATCCTGACCTCTAAGTGCTGTTCTGTTTTTTTTTTCCTCTTAATGTGCTGAATGAGAAATAGATCTTCTCTAATACAACTATATAGTATCACAGTTAACATTTTTCACTTTGAAGCTTAATTTCCAAGCATAATAAATAATAAAACCACTATATCGATACTTCCAGATTGACCAACAGTAAGATGTCGTCTACATAATGGGGATAGATGTTAAATGAGGAGATCAAGTGAAATAGGAAAACCAAAGTGGTGCCAACAGGATGCAGGGAATTGTGGGTAACACATATTAATAACCACCGCTGTGAGAAAGCCTGAGATTTAGGACTTGGTTCACGTTAATGCATCCTATTGTAGGTAGCTAATGCAAATCCAATTCTAACCTATCAAATATTTTTCCATTATCTAGGAATGAGGCGGCACAAGGTGACCGGATCTTCTGTGCAGCATGAATAACGCGTTAGAAGCAGCGAATGTTCTCTGTAAGTTCTTTAATGTCCAGTTAATGAGACTCAGCGTATGGCTTAAGAAGAAGGCTGGATGTATTTGTTAAGAGTGGCGGTCTCTGCGAGGGCAGTAATGGCTAATCTGTGTTGTGTCATTACTCAAGCCTGCACTGGGTCATGCGAGGCCTGCTCTTAATGAACTGTGAAATTACATTACGCAGAGATGGCCTCCGCTTCCACAGAAAGACCAGAGGAGCGTACAGAGGACACCACGGACGAGAGGGAACCTTATCTAACTTAAACCAGAGGGACAGAAAGAAAGAGGGTGAACCCAAAAATAATTGCTCAGAGACTTCTTGGAGTTCTCGGTTATGATGCATTTAAATATCAACTTTGTCTTAGAAGTCCTTTGAGAGAAGTAAAAATGGACACAAATGAAAAGTGTAAGATCATTTGTGTGTCTTCTGAAATGAGGACGCAAAGTCCCTTCTTTAAGTTTGAATGGTAAAATTCAGGTTCCAAATTAAATAGATGTGTGCAGTTTCCAGGTTAATATGGAATGCTTCTGTATATTTATATTAACAAGGCATTTATTAAAATCAAAGCACATCAAAGTTTCAATAAGTATATGCATTATTTAACTTTTTAATTGCTTACAACGCAATAACTATAATAATACAGTAAGACCATATTTTATTTAGACAGTTGTTTGTTCAGCTGCAGTTATTAATATTCCGCTTTTTAAGACCCTTACTCAACAGATCCTTTATTGAAAGTCAAAGGCAGAGAGGCCCAGGTTTAATTTAGCCAAGCTGAATGTTTGCTAAATTCATCTCACAGATGATTTTAAGTTCATTTTGATTCAAATGAGAGCCAATGTGATGATTGTCAGGTTTTCCTAGTGTTTTTACCCCCCTTGGACTTCATATGTTGGTTTTTCCCATTGTCTCCCCCAGTTTCACTGTTTGTATTGGTTTCCCCTTATGCCCATATTTGGACTTCCCCCTCGTTCGAGTTATTTGCCACACCTGTCTTGTTAATTTGCCACACCCTTCTGGCACCCTTTAAATAGTCATTTGTTCCTCAGCAGAGTTGGGCATGTACCTTTAAAAAAGTAATTAGTTATAGTTACTTCTCACAAATAGTAACTGAGTTACATCATTATAAAAGTAACTAATTACCAGGCAAAGTAACTATTGTGTTACTTAAAAAAAATCTAATTTAATATAACTATAAAATAAATATAAAACATTGTACAATAATATACACTATTTTAATGTTGTTGTGGGACAACGTGAGAGACAACTATCAAATTCAACATATTATTATAAATATTATAATTATAATTTATAATAAAAACGAAAACCTCAGCATTCAACCCTCCTTGTGATCCCGCTCGCACTTTTCGGCATAAGAGACTCCTTTCACTCTGCAGCTGGTGTCCAGAGGTGCAGCACGCACACACAAACGATCGCTCGTCAACTGAGGCTCGTAGCTGAGGCTCGATCCACCATACCCAAACACAGCGAGGAGATCTCCGCAATGCAGCCAATGCGTCTAACAGAATTCAGGTGACCTGCATCTCTCAATACGGTCGCTCTCTCTTGCAGCTCCACCTTAAATACGTATCCTCACTTCCTGTAATTAACTTCTGCTCGGCCATAATGAAAAAAAAACTTATTTTATTTTCCACATGTTTTGTGCTATCGCCACACTCTCCCCACCTTGAGAAAACAACCCAAAGTTGTAGAAGTATGGGTTATGTGTTTAAAATCCTAAGAATTCTTCTTCTTCGTCTGGGGAATCTTGGAATATTTCCAGGAGCTGTTTCTTCTCCTGGACCTCCACCTCATCTGCAGTGGGAAAGCAGGGTTTTAAATTAGTGACATGTACAGTTCGGACATCTTCCCCAGAGGACTCCAACGCCACCTGATAATTCAGGGGCCCCAACTGCCTTATCACACGGTAAGGACCCTTCCATCTTTGTGCAAGTTTTGCACTGAAGTGGTGTTGTGCACTGGACTGGGGGAAATTCTTTAGCCAAACTCTGTCTTTTTCATTAAAATAAACGTCACGTCGGTTTTTATTGTAGCTCCGCAGTTGTCTTTTCTGAGCTTTTTTACAACACTCCTTAGCTATTGACTGAAGTTGAGCTAGATGGTTGACAACATCATAGGAGGGTAAATCAGGAGTGATATTCTTGCCTCTCAACAGTTTGTCCACTGGACCTTGCAATTTCCTTCCTAGGTGTAGTTCTGCTGGTGTCATTCCAATGGATTCCTGGACGGCTGAATTGACTGCAAAACGTAGTTCAGGTAAGTAGTGATCCCATTTCTTATGGTTGTCTTCTACGTAAGCAGCAATCATGTATTTCAATGTACGATTCACTCGTTCTGTCATATTTGTTTGCGGATGGTAGGCAGTCGTGAGTTTTTGTGTAACACCCCATTTCCCACATACCTCCTTAAACATGGCAGACAGGAACTGGGTGCCTCTGTCAGACAGGATGAAGTCGGGAACACCCCATCGTGTCAGAACCTCTCGCCGAAAAATCCCTGCTATGGTTTGTGCACTGGCATTTCTCATGGGAAATAGCTCCACCCAGCGAGAAAAATAGTCAACGAAGACAAGCAGGTACTCATTTTGGTGGGTACTTCTGGGCATTGGGCCCATGATATCAACGCCTAGCATTTCGTTGGGACGTGATGTACTAACTTGTTGTATTTTTCCTGCCGGTTTACGATTTTCTCCTTTGAGGGTTTGACATTTGATGCATCTTTTGACGTGCTTCTTTACATCTGCCCACATCCCAGGCCAAAAAGCAACATCATGCAGCCTCTGGTAAGTCTTGTAAATACCCATGTGTCCACTCAAAGGATTTGAATGGTAATGTTGGAGGAGGGGCAGAACCAGAGGGCTAGGAACATACACCCGATAATGGCGTTGACCAGACTTCAGCTGTGTCATGTGGTACAATTTATCTTCAACTACCTCATACTGATTCTTTAGTTGATCATCATTTTCCGCCAATGTTTGGAATATCTTTATGATTGCAGGATCCTTGTGTTGTTCCTCCCATATAGCAGCAGCAGTAATTGGAAGATCTGGGTCCTCTGTGCGACTGGTATAGACACTGCAACTGGGCTGGGCATGGATCCGTGAGAGAGCATCAGGTGCTACATTGAGTCTTCCTTTACGATATTCAATTATGAAATCAAATTTTTGCAATCGAAGAACCCATCTAATTAGACGGCTGGTGGTTTTTGTAGAGCTCATCACCCACTGCAGAGCTGAGTGATCTGTCACAACAGTGAACAACTTGGGTTCTAGGTAATGCTGCCACCTTTCTAAAGCCCATACGACAGCAAGGCATTCCTTCTCCGTTGCGGAGTAATTTGACTCGGCTTTGTTCAAGGTTCGGCTCGCATAGGCAATCACCTGCTCTGAGCCCTGGTTCCTCCGCTGCGTCAATACAGCACCTAGTCCAGTGTTGCTCGCATCTGTATATAAAATAAATGGGAGGTCAAGGTTGGGATGTCCAAGGATGGGAGGTGAGGTGAGGCATGCTTTTAGGTGTTCAAAAGCTTGTTGGCATTGAGAAGACCAGTGAAATGCATGACCCTTTTTCTTTAAGGCATTAAGGGGCTCCGCGATCTGTGAGAAGTTTGGTACAAACCGGTGGTACCACCCGGCGAGTCCAAGGAAGCGCTGAACCTCTTTGAGGTTACAAGGTACAGGGTATGCACGTACAGCTTCCACCTTACTCGGGTCTGCGGAGATACCATGAATGTTTACTACGTGTCCAAGAAATGTCAACTCTTGAAGACAAAACTTGCTCTTTTTTAGGTTGATAGTCAAGCCTGCCATCTGCAATCGATGGAAAATGGTTTGGAGATCAAGGAAGTGCTGGTCAATGGTTGGTGAATAAACTATAATATCGTCAATGTAGACAAAGCATATATTACCTCGTAATTCTCCTAAGACTGTCTCCATCAGTCGTTGAAATGTCGCTGGGGCATTTTTTAACCCAAAAGGCATGACTTTGAACTGATATAACCCACCTGACGGAGTGATGAAAGCAGTCATAGGTTTGCTAGCTGGATCCATTGTCACCTGCCAGTAGCCACTGTTAAGGTCAATGGTGGAAAAGATTGCTGCGTCAGCGAGGGATTCAAGAATTTCAGTGATGTTAGGGATAGGGTATGCGTCACTCTCTGTTATGGCATTAACTTTTCGATAGTCAACACAGAATCTCATTTTACCGTCTTTTTTTGGTACTAAGACGACAGGAGATGCCCAGGCCGAGTGAGATGGTTCCACGATACCTGCCTTTAACATCTCTTCCAGCTGTTCTCTCACAACAGTCTGTTTAGAGGGACTAATGCGATATGGTCGCTGTTTGATGGGCACTGGATGTGTGACATAGAGGTGATGCTGAAGAACATCTGTCCGCCCAGGATTGAGGGTACACACCTGACAGTTGGTCTCTAAGATCTGCCTTAGTTGCCGTTTTCCATCAGGCGGTAAATGAGCACCATCCACGGCAAGATCAATTAATACTGGATCCTCAAGAATGTCAAAAGAGGGCACTAGCATGGGGAGTTGTTGTGGAGGAATGGAACTGAGTAGAGAGAGGCTCTGATTAGCATTCTTCGGATGTTGTCTCTTTCTCAGGTGTGGTGATTTCATCACAGGTACACTTGCCTGGCCTGGTTGGAAAGGGTAGTCTTCATTAGGAGCAGCCTTGAAGGAATACTTCCTGTCCATCACATTAATTTGCAGTCCACTGAAGAAGATGAAGTCTAAACCCAGAATCACTGCATAGGCGAGGGCTTTGGAGGTAAGTACAGCAACCGGTACTGTGAAAGTCTTATCATGTAAAACAATTGGGAGATTTAACCATCCTAATGGAACTTCCGCTTCACCATTAGCTAAGTAAAGAGGTCCAAGAGTCCAAGGTTGAATTTTATCTTGTGGTGTGAGTTCAGTCCATAGGCTCTCATGGATGAGGGTGTAACTTGCGCCTGTGTCAATAATGGCTTTTCCTCTCCAGGTGCCTATAATAATGGGGACTACCAATTGTTGTGGTACAGCAGTTAGCCGCTTTGAGGCATTAGAATCAGTAAGGGTGCTCTCTTTAAAATTCGAAGGTGACCCTGTGGCAGACACAGTGTTGCTGGAAGGGGTACTTGGCTGGTGATTCGGACCTCCAGACTTTGAAGATTGGAATGGACGCTTGTTATTAGCATGTCGATGCTGTTCAGAAGGCTGGTTGGAAGGAGCAGGAATAAAGTGAGGACAATTCCCTGGTGAGTGATGACCTTTGCATCTCCAACATTGTACTTGAGGTTTTTCTACAGGTTGACCAGAATTATGTCTTGGTGGCATTACATGTGGTTTAATAACTTTACGTCCTTCATATTGTAGTTGTTGGGCGTAGTCTTTCTCCAGCTGATGACCGAGCTTCACTAACTCCTTAACAGTACTGACTCGACCACGTAGCTGACTGGCAAGGTAGGGCTGAATGTTTTTAAGAATCATTTTTATCATGTCACTTTCTGTTAGAGTAGGTTTCCACCTCTTGCAGAGTGCTCGATACGAGAATGCAAAATCCCTAATGGATTCCTTCTCGCCCTGACTTCTAGTTCTGACTCGATCAGCCAGTTCGTCCTCATAGTCTTCAGAGAGGAAGGCGGAGAGGAAAGCTGATTCAAACTCATCCCATGTGGTGATTGAAGATCTGGCAACCTCCCACCAGTCACGAGCGGTTCCATACAGTACAGTTCGGAAGGTGGCCAACAGGTCAGTATCAACCAAGGGATGTAATGCTAAAAAATCTTGACAGCGGGTCAAATAGAGCAAAGGATCAGGGTCGTCTGATGGACGTCCAAAAGTGGGGAATGTTAACTTAAGATGGTCACTTCTTACTACTGTCGTAGCGGGAAGAGGGGTAAGTGCTGTTGCTGAGGTAGGGGGGGGTAATGGAGAGAGAGAAGTAGTGTCAGGTGACAATGGCACATTTTTCTTAAACAGATCCACTAATTTAATTTCTTGCATTTTACATTGGTCTAATATTTCGGTCTGGAACTTTCCAAAGTCTGTGCAGAGACTAGCAGTTTGGGCGTTACATTGCTGGAGTTCTTGTGTTAACTGATCGTGAGTTTTTTGAAAATTCTGTTGTATGGTTTTAAGGTCCTGTTGCACTTCCAGCTGCAGCTGATCAACCATGAAGCGCACTTCAGAGACAAAGGTAGATTCCGCTCTTTGAAGTTCACTTGAAATCATGAGTTTGATGGCTTTAGTTAGTTGATCTGTTTCAGCCTCATCCTGTTTTTTGTTGGTAGACAAAAGTGTGAGAACTTGCTGCTGGTTGTCCTTCATTTTGGTAGCAAGGTGGGTAACTTGGTCATGGTGCTGAGAAGAAGTTGCTTTCACTTCCTGGGTAAGTTCACAAACTGCTTTCTCTTGTTTTTGAATAAAATCCATCAGTGTTTCCCAGTTACCTTGAACTTGTGAAGTAAGGTGATGTATCTCTCTCCCAGGAGTTGGAAGCACACAGGGCAAATCCTGCTGTACCGAAGAAAGGGAGGAGATTTCAGGTGATGTGCATAGTTGCATGGGGCCTGGTCCCTGTTCCCAGGTAAGGGTTTGCACTGGAGTGCTACCAGCAAGGCCTGAAGCAAACTGCACATGGGCTTCTGGATAGATGGTGCTGGATGGCGTGTAAGCGTATGGGACATGGGAAACATGAGATGAAGAAGGTCCACGGGTAAACTGGGGATGTGATGCAACTGGCCAGGTTGGAGTTGCCACATCTGGAACTTCAATATTCACACAGGTGGAGGCAGGGGATGGTGATGGTGTGGTGGACATGCTTGTCTATAGTGTCTGTGTAAGATGTGTAAATGTAGTGGATGTCAGTAGCTTGGGAAAATAATCAGAAATAAATTTAACTGAACACAGCAAAATACAAATGTTGTACTAATGTTCAATTTCTCCCACAAACACTAATTCACAATTTCTATTCCGACAAGTATTTGAAAACCAAGTCACACTTCAATTTTGTAATTGTTACCTTGCAGTACAAATGACAGGTTACTTTATATACTCCAACACTTTTCCACAAAAAAAAAAACAACAACTGACATATCACAATATCACAGTTTGATCACAATTCTTTGTTTTGTTTTCTCAAAACTTCAAAAGTTTTCCAGTTAACAATTACAGCCACACTGTAAAAAATTTACTGTAAAATTTACAGCAAGTTACTGGCAACTTTGGTTGCCAGCAATACTGTAAATTTTTTACAAGTGCACTGTAAATGATTAACTACAGTTTTACTGTAAAATTTACAGCAAGTTACTGGCAACTTTGGTTGCCAGCAATACTGTAAATTTTTACAAGTGCACTGTAAATGATTAACTACAGTTTTACTGTAAAATTTACAGCAAGTTACTGGCAACTTTGGTTGCCAGCAATACTGTAAATTTTTACAAGTGCACTGTAAATGATTAACTACAGTTTTACTGTTAAAATACAGCAATTTTCTGTATATATACTAGCAACGATATATACATTATTTAAAGCTGCTACTGTGAAATTGCAGCAATAGTTTGCAATTTTACAAGTGTACTGGAAATCATTAAATAACGTTTCACTGTAAAAATATTGTACTACTTTAATTTGTATATTCTTTATTTGCAGTATTTATTTTCCAGATTGCTGAATAATAATGACTAGCAATTTAAACAATTTATTAACTGCATAAGTTTTAAACAATATTTAACTGCATAAAGTGTTGTATAGTATGAAACTCAGTGCACCTATTATTTAATAAAAACAAAAATAATAATAATTTGACACATCTTAATCTTGATAAACAGGTCCAATTTTATTTAAAAAATCTCTTATTTATTAACTCTCAAATTTGCATGAAAGAAATGTCATAGAACAGTGTATTCAGTATTATTCTGAATTCCAAAATAAATTGGGCATGAAAATATTTACTTGAAACATATTACGCTGCTAAATATTAAGGTTAACCAATATTTAGCCAAAGTTGAAACCAACATCAAGTTAACCAACATGGTTATAATTAAATGGTTCGAAATACCATAAAGACAGTGATGAATTTTCACAACTTCATGGACAGTCCAACATGGCCAAACAACAAGCCCTCAAGTGAGTCCAAAAAAACTTCTGATCGAAAAAGGAGAACAGTTCAGATCCAGATGCTGTTCCAGCCCAGGATGCAAAGAGTGGCTAAAAAAATATATAAAAGAACAAAAAGGGCAATACATTAGATATTTTACAAAACAATGATACAGTCAGACAAAGACAGAGGGATGACAGATACAGTCAAAGGCAGAGAGAGTGATGATTGTTACAGTTAGATCAGTATGATATTAAACAGTAAAACACTAAAATTGTGAAAAATATTACAATTTTTACAAGTTATTACAAGTTTTATATTTTACTATACTTTCAAATATAATTTATTTCTGAGATGCAAAGCTGAATGTTCAGCATCATTACACCAGTGTTGCATGATCTTTCAGAGATCATTCTCATTTATTATCAATATCCTGATTTATTGTCAATGTTATTGTCAATGTTGTCAGTGTATGTTTTGGAGCCTGTGATACTTTTTCAGGATTCTTTGATGAATAAGTTTCAAAGAACAGCAGTTATTTAAAATATACATTTTATCTAAAAATATAAATCTTTACAATCAATTTCAATGTAACATACTATATATAAGTATAATATATAAGATATAAGTAAAAAAAATCCATAAAAGAATCCTGAAAAAAGTATCACAGGTTAATAAAAATATTAAACAGCACAATTGCTTCTAACATTGATAATAAATCAGCATATACAATAATTTCTAAAGGATCACTAAAGGACACTGGAGTAATTAGAAGACTAGTGTATTGATGCTGAAAATTCAGAAATAAATTACATTTTTAAGTATATTAAAATGGATAAAACATTTTAATAATATTTCACAACATTATAGTTTTTTCTGTATTTTTTATCAATTAAATGCAGCCTTTATGAGCAGAAGATACTTATTTCAAAACATAAAACCTACTGATCACAAACTTTTGAACGCTAGTGTAGATAAAGGATAAAATAACATAATAAAAGGAAAAAGATCTTGGTGTATGTGTACTTACATGTCAGTAATTCTGCTGAAAATCCTTCGCATTGCAAAGAAAACTGGTAACTTGGGTTCACTTCTGCTGGTTTCTTCTGTGTTCTGTCGTTTTAGATGGGTCTTTTCCTTTCAACTTCTTTGTTTTTCTCTCAGGATAAATATCTACAAAACAGTCAGGAAGCAGACAATATGTAATTCACATTAGTTTTAGCTTTTGTACATCTGAATTATTCTCCCTAAAAAAACTCTCTCTACTTGAGTTGAGAAACATATTCTATCATATCTACATGTAAAATGCAGGTACTCAGATTGTTAGAATGCAACTATTACCTTTGTATGAACTCCAAAACTCCGTCTGTCTCCTCTTGATAACGTTAGTCCAGAATATGTAATATGCTGCGAACAGGCCAGACAGGACAATGGGCTGGATTAAGGCATTCTTCAAATCAAAGTTAGCAAAAAGCATTAACGTTACATTCAAACAATAAGCGAATAAGCAAGTTATCAAAGGTGCTAGTACATCTCACTGCTTACGTTAACCACTTTAACAGCACCGTTCAGAGTTTACGTGACACACATCCTCCGTGAGCGGCTGACCGCGAATCGCGAGCCCTAAATACGCGTTTTATTTCGGTGCCCGTGTTAACAGATGGCTGCCTGTGCAAATTTGTTGTACATCATAAAATAATCACGAGAAAGTGTGCTGATCAGCACGACGTCGCCGTGAATCACATCTTTTGCCAATGAAGCTTGTAATTCTTAACGTAGGAACCCAGAGATGTTACGCCTATAGCCGATATAAGGCAGGGGAATGTGTGTGTAATCCTTCCGCGACTGCAGTGCCGAATCCCCGCACAAGTCTCTCTCGTGCTCCGCGGACGGAGGATTCGTTAATCTGCGGTTACCGCGAATGTTTATGACACCTTATATTCTTTAATATTCTAATACAGTTACAAATTATGAAAAATAAAACAGAAATAAGACACTTACTTACCACAGTTATGAATCGTTCTTCTTGCTGCTCCCAAATGTCGACCGTTAAAGATAATCCCGCCTCTTTAGATTTGAAATTTACCAGAATGCATTGCGGTTTACAGCAATATGCTGTATTGGCTGTATTATAAGAAATACAACCCGCTGCTGTAAAATATTGCTGTAATTTTTACAGCAATTCGTTACAGTGCACATAAAAAGTCTCAAATTAAACCAATGGGAAGGAAATAACTTTTGCTTTTTGTTTTATATAGTTTCAAGTCCCTGTTTGGGCGCCACTTATGTAGCGGTGGCGGTCGCTAAGAAAATTTTAATCTGTAGTTTACTGAAAATATCAACTATAGAGAAACAAATTTTCCTATTTGTTTTAATGGTTCGGGCGCCAGACAAGCGTAGTCTTGTCAAAATATAATTTATCTACCCAGAATAGCTCTTTAAGCCACCGGTTACATAAACATACAAACAAAAGAAATCATATTACTTTAAATGAAATTCCCACACAAAGTAAGTTCAAGTGCAGAGTTAAGCTTGTATTTGAAAATGAAAGAAGAAGGAAAAAAAATAAAAAAATCAGTAACAGAAGAAAACTGTTGTTCACATACAACTTTCAATTCACAATGATATTTTCAACACACACAATAATTTTGAACAGAAAAAATTAGTTTAGAGGCCAAGTTCCAAAATAGTCTTTTGCAGATTTTTGTAAAAAAAAACTTGGAAGAGAACTATAGAAGGTGCCTCTGAGGTAGTAGAATCGGGGGGGGCAACGAAAACCTCAGCATTCAACCCTCCTTGTGATCCCGCTCGCACTTTTCGGCATAAGAGACTCCTTTCACTCTGCAGCTGGTGTCCAGAGGTGCAGCACGCACACACAAACGATCGCTCGTCAACTGAGGCTCGTAGCGATCCACCATACCCAAACACAGCGAGGAGATCTCCGCAATGCAGCCAATGCGTCTAACAGAATTCAGGTGACCTGCATCTCTCAATACGGTCGCTCTCTCTTGCAGCTCCACCTTAAATACGTATCCTCACTTCCTGTAATTAACTTCCGCTCGGCCATAATGAAAAAAAAACTTATTTTATTTTCCACATGTTTTGTGCTATCGCCACAGATGTGAGGTGCTTCAGATTAGAATTACTTGTCACCGACGCAGAGAGACTCTTTTTTTTCCTGGGAATAAGTTGTACGTTACATAAACATTTTTGCCTTTCACCTCAGCGAGGGAAAAGGAGTGCTTATACTTCCAGTTTGCAAAAGCTACCTTTGAACTTGTTGGACTAAGTTGCCATCGTTGTGATGTTGTGGATATTTGTGTGCGTGACTGACCGTGCGCGTGCTTGTGTGTGAACAACCGCACTACTCTGCCTCTGATTGGCAAACAATGGAAATTTACTCAATCTAAGCCAATCATCGCGTTCTCAGTTACACCACGTTTACAGACACACCAATCATCATCACTGGTTATGTGTCCCGCCCCGGCCCCGAACACACACAAACACACACACACCCCAGAGAAAGAGAGGTCCTATGGCTGAGAGAGACGCTGCTCGCATGAAAACTGCTTCAGTGTTGTCAATTATAGTAACGCGCATTTTATTGTCAGTAACGGTAACGGCGTTGTAACGGAGGAAACAGTAATTCGTTTGATTACTCGTTACTGAAGAAAGTAGCGCCGTTAGTAACGCCGTTTATTTATAGCGACGTTATTCCCATCACTGTTCCTCAGTTATTGTCCTGTCTTAATGTTATGTTGTGGTTGTTTCCTTGTTTTCATTAAATACTTTGTTTTTTACTCCTGGTTCCTCGTGTTTCCCTATGGCTCCTCACCCCCAGCAACCCGTGACTATGATGAAGGGAGTTATATGTAATTAGTCCATTCATTTCAACCAGTGTGGCCAGTTAATGCAGATTTGCAGACCATTTGTGAACATGAGAAAAAGACTCTATTTTAGTGTCATTATGTTACTATTGCGTTATTCCAAATATATCTGCAGTATGTATGTGTGCATTCATTCATTCATTCATTCATTCATTCATTCATTCATTCATTCATTCACATTAATTAAACTATACTGAATGAGAAAACTGAAAAAATGCTGCCCTGCCAACTACTGTAGCTAAAATTAAATAAATGTTTGTTAGGTTTTTTCTAAATGATTTTAGTTTTTTTTGTTAAATGTGGATAGCAATGTCAGTTTATATATATATATATCAAATATAATATCAAAATCGTAGACTTGAGATATGGCTGTATATCGGCACGGTTGTGATTCGCCGTAGGTAATCACAGAGTGCCGATATACAGCCATATCTCAAGTCTACGAGTGTGATATTGCGTTTATACAACAGTTCGACGGCACAAGTGTGTAAATACATAAACAAAATAACAACGGAGTGTCTTTAAAAGCCCTCTTTTGTGCAAACTATTCCTTCCGCCACGAATTCAAATCAAAATTTGACGGTTGGTCAGCTGAGCATAAGCTTCTTCATTACTAATTCCAAAACGTCACTTTAGAACTAGCAACGAAGGAATGTTGAGTTGCTTCATTGAAAGCCTATTGTATTACTGTATTAAAACCTCACTGTATCATGTTTGAGTATTATCAGAGAGATGGACTGAGCGAGTGATTAACGTACCTGCATCTGATAGAGCATTCATTATTCATATTCATGATGATATTACATTACTTTGAATGTTTACTGAAGAAAGCATTAATATCCGTTCATCTGTTAAGGGTGATTTTGCTGCTCAGTGCATTTATCGCTGTGGCAAACTATTGTTGAAGCTAAAAATAACTTTCGCTTAACTTTTCATTTTAAAAGTCCCAAAGTCACTAATAACTGCTCACTCATAACACGGTCTCTTGTCGCCATCTAAAGGCGGTACAATGTAACGTTAACTAAATTCGCCATCATATATCATTACTAAATACTATTATTAAATACATTATTTAAAATATAGTTTATGTACATTTTTATTTATTGAGTAATAATATTTAATAAACAATAACAACAAAAACAGGCATCAAAAAAGTTGCAAGGCAATTCAGTCAAGAGTAAAGGCAGCATTCAGCATTGAATTTACATAAACTTACATGCTAGACGAACTATCTTCTTCTCTGGAACAAATAATAGATTAATGAGATCAAAGACTGTCCGTTAGATTTACCCATAACGAATTACATGTCATGTGTAACCACTACAGAGAGCAGAGTCAGCGGTAAATTCCAGAAGATCTGGCCGTGGTGAGAGCGCTCTTGAGTGGATTGATGAGTGCAGAACGCTCCCTGGCAATATGGCTCTCGCATGTCCGAAAACGACGAAGCAAATTTTCAAACAGACGTTCTCTTTATTAACAAACTGCATATTTGAGCTATAAACAAGTACATTCTCGCCTGAAAACCTCTTAAAACTACATTCTGTGACACAAAAAGAGTAATATTTATAAAATGATACGGGATTTGGACGTCCGCCATTACACTCGGAAAAAAACAGTCCCGGCTAGAACACGCGGAGTGATACAAAATTGTGAAAGGGCGTTTCTGTAACGATACCAGTAGAATATCTCACGGTTCTCAACCAATCAGATTTGAGAACCACAATGAACTGTTGTATAAATATATATTTATATATATACTATTTTTTGAGTATTTGGCATTTTGGAGTCTGAGCACAGTATGAGACATTATAAAAAGATATAATTAAATTCTAGATGATTTAAGATTGAAATCTTTCTTCTGAGAAAAAAAAATGTATTTGCACTCTTTTAATCTCATTGTTGTTAAGGGGAATCAGTTGAGATCTGTACTTAAATATCTGTGACTTTTCCTTCATATGAGGACTATATAGAAAAAAGAAAAAAGAAAATGAGCAATCTGAGAGGGAGTAAGAAAATCCTAGAAAAAAATTACAAACAAATGTGTTGCCTTTTATGTCATTACTCCCACGCTATCGGCTCAGTGACATCACCTGCTACGGTGGGAGATGGGTGGACATGGGGGCGGGTGGCGTCGGGTGGAGACGTCAGTACATGATTGACATTTCGCCCAGTGAGTTGTGACTGAGGCATCGAGAAGGAGAAAGCAACTGGTCTTTTCTCTAACTTCATTATTTTACCCTAGTGCTCAGAGCTAATGCGGGCTGCGGCCACCACAGGAAGTATTCTAAGTATCATACGGAGATCGCGGCCTGCATAATGCCAACTATATTTACTTACAAAGCAGTCGGATATGGAAAAGACTTTCCTGAGATAACCATGTATCAATTTAAAAGTTGTATAGACCTCGCCAGGAGCTGCCAATGCTACTGGTTTATTCATTGAGTTAGTATGCAGCACGCATAACAGAAACTAATGCATTGCCTTCACAGTTCTGCCGGTTGCATAAACTGCTTAAACCAGTCTTACATGTTTGTAATCGAAAAAAAAAGTATGGATAATCAAGTAAGCTTAAAGTGCTCATGAACTGAGATGAAATTTATCTTGACCTTTTGACATATGACAGGTCAAAGTAATATAAAAATATCCTGTAAGTTTCAAAACTCAAATTGTCCTTGTTACAGTTTACAAACAGCTTTTTATTGAAACCAAACTACTAAACTGATGCATTTTGGAATTTGTTACATTATGATCATATTGTGACTAAAGACCGCCTCTGCAGAAGATGATCGATGCCTACTTCTACAAGATGCTGTGTAGCATATTGTGAAAACACATTGTATTCCTTGTGATCCCAGCAACATATCTACATTGGACACTAGCGTTGCTGGGTTGGGAATCCATTTCTCTTTCATATCAGAAGCAGCACGTGGATTACGTCAGATATAGAACAGGACATCAGTTTACTGAGGATTGGTTGTGTCAATCCATGCCAGTGCAGACAGAATCACTGATCATAATGGGTTCTTATTTCTTTAGTTGAAATGTGCTGCTCGCGTCAGGTGTAAACACTTGGTAAAATTAGGAAAGAGCTCTGGATCGCGTCAGTGAAACATTATTTTCTCTCTTAAAGGGATTGCTCCTAAATTCAGTTCCTGTATGAAAGACACCTGTCCACAGAAGCATTCAATCCATCAGATTCCAAACTCTCCACCATGGCCAAGACCAAAGAGCTGTCCAAGGATATCAGGGACAGTATTGTAGAGCTACACAGGGCTGGAATGGGCTACAAGACCATCGCCAAGCAGTTTGGTGAGAAGGTGACAACAGTTGGTGTGATTATTCGCAAATGATCGAATAATCACATCATGAGAACGGTGAAGAATCAGCCCAGAACTACACGGGATGATTTTGTCAATGACCTCAAGGCAGCTGGGAAACATAGTTACCCAAAAAACAATTGGTAACACACTATGCCGTGAAGGCCTAAAATCATGCAGCACCCACAAGTTCCCCTGCTCAAGAAAGCACATGTACAGGCCCATCTGAAGTTTGCTAATGAACATCTGAATGATTCAGAGGAGAAGTGGGTGAAAGTGTTGTCGTCAGATGAGACCAAAATCAAGCTCTTTGACATCAATTCAACTTGCCGTATTTGAAGGAGGAGGAATGCTGCCTATAACCCCAAGAACACCATCCCCACCGCCAAACATGGAGGTGGAAACATTATGCTTTCGGAGTGTTTTTTCTGCTAAGGAGACAGGACAACTACATCACATCAAAGGGACGATGGACGGGGCCATGTACCGTCAGGGCTAGGGCATTGAAGCCAGCCAAAGCATTGAAAATGGGTCGTGGATGGGTATTCAAGCATGACAATGACCCAAAACACATGGCCAAGGCAACAAAGGAGTGGCTCAAGAACAAGCACATTAAGGTCCTAGAGTGGCCTAGCCAGTCTCCAGACTTGAATCCCATCTGTGGAGAGAGCTGAACGTTTGAGTTGCCGAACGTCAGCCTCGAAACCTTAATGACTTTGAGTGGATCTGAAAAGAGGAGTGGAACAAAAATCCCTCCTAAGATGTGTGCAAACCTGGTGGCCAACTACAATAAACGTCTGACCTCTGTGATTGCCAAATAGGATTTTGCTAAGTCATGTTTTGTGAAGAAGTCAAATACTTTTTTGACTCATTAAAATGCAAATCAATGTATAACCTTTCTAAAATGTGTTTTTCTTTTTTGTTGTTTTTGTTGTTGTTATATGTCTCACACTGTTCAAATAAACCTACCATTACAATTATAGACTGATAATTTCTTTATCATTGGACAAATTTACAAAATCAGCAGGGAATCTTTTTTTTTTCTCTCTCTCACTGTATTTTAAATCTTCCCTACAACAGATTTAAATGCATCTAAGGTCAGAAAACATTGTAATTTTCTCAGAATATACATTCAATATTAGAGTCATTTCACAATTATTTTGAAACAGTTCATTTGTGTAGTTTTGTCTGTAAAACCATTTCTTCCTCAAGCCTACTCTGCTTTGATTGGTCAGCTGGCCAAGTCTGTTGGGATTGGTCTTTCAATATCCAATACAAACGAATCATGCCCACAGCTGAAGTTCAGCTGCTAAACTGTAAACACTTCACAAAACAATAATGGTGGATATGTTAGCCAGGTGCTAATGTGACTGATGAAACAATACAGTTTGTAAACCAAAATATGTTAACTGTAATGTCTGAAGAACCACAGACAGAAGACACTCCATGTCTTAACTTTTAATTAGAACACAGAACAGCTGTATCGCAGGTGCACCAGTCTTTTACTCCCCGCAATAACCCTACTGTGGGTGCAGCAAAACAAACAGCAATTTCACAATGATTATATACTCTGAAATATGTGCCTCTACATTTCTGCAAGCCTGAAAATACTTACCTATATGTACAAATCACTGCAGTTTCCAGTTGAAATGAACACTAGAGTCAGTAATTTTGAAATGAACACTAAAGTCAGTAATTTTTTTTCAACAATATGTGACAACAATGTCGTCACATATACAGCTTCATATGCATGAGTTTTCTAATGCAGTCAGTTTACTCGGTAGCTCACGCGTCACGGTGTTGCACTTGGGTGATGAAGCGCTCCGGTACAAACCCTGTAGCTTTGGCTTAAATTGGCTTAAATAACCTTGGTAGGTGATGTCATTTGATTATGTGCACCTGAGGGTTATAAATAAACGTGAAACAGACACACCTTCAGGTTGCACCTTTGTCTGAAAAGACGTCCAGGCATGGCTAAAGTGCCGTATTGAGGTGCAGCACCTCCCGCTTTTTTAGGGAACAGGGTTACAGTCAAGTAACGGGACGTTCAAACAAGACATTCCCTATCAAAAGCTACTCTCAATGCTGTGTTTCAATAACGCTAATTGGAATGAGAGGACCAGCCTACCGAATCACACACCTGCTGCAAGGGGGCACATCTTGCTATGGCCATGGAGGATGCAACCGCCCTGGTTGAGTGGGCCCTAACTCCTAGAGGCAAAGCTTGACCTCGGACCTCATAGGCTAGCGCAATAGCATCCCTCACCGAATGTGACATAGTTTGTCTAGTGGCAGCAGTCCCCTTGCCCCCACAGCATATGAAACGTTGCTCAGACTTACGCCACTGGCTTGTGCGGTGGACACAAATCTGAAGAGCACATACTGACACAGTATGTAAAGTCATTCTTGCGTGTTTCTTGCGGTGTTGTGGTCCATGGCCAGGACTCCCAGGAGCAGAGCAATCAGGGGAAATGCATAAAAACACAGTCTGGGCCACGTATGGGCCATCGTGTTCAAACCCAGGGGAGCTGGAGGAGGCAGAGAGTCTCCTGTGAACCAAAGAGGTCCACCTCTGCTTCGTAAAATCTTTCCCAAATTTGTCTGACTACTTTGGGGTGGAGTTTCCATTCCCTGTATGTCACAGCTTGTCTGGACAGCAGGTCTGCTCCCACATTCATATGCCTCGGAGTGTAAATTGCTCTGAGGGACAGGAACTTGTCCTGTGCCCAAAGCATAACCAGTCGTGCTAGCCTGTTCAGGCCTAGAGAGGGTACACACATAGAGAGGGTGCGAAGCCCCTGGTGCGTAACCCTTATATCCCTCTGGGGATGGAATTGGATGAAATTCCCTGGCTCTGAGCCAAAACTGAAATAGTCTCATGTGCAGGAGGTACAAAGGTATCACCGTGGATGCAGCCGCCATAAGACTGTGATGTACTGTAACTTTTTGGCCTAGCTTGATGATCTTTAGGGTGTCTAGAATGGATTCGATGCATGCAGGAGTCAGCTGAGCCTGCATTGTGACCGAATCCCATATAACCCTAAGATATGTTGTCTTTTGAGTAGGAGAGAAAACGCTTTTCTTGGCAATAAGTCTCAACCCCAGAGATTGGAGATGAGCTAGGACAACATTCCAATGTCGAAGTGCAAGCTCTTGAGACTCAAATCAGCCAATTGTCTATGTATTTTAAAATGCGTATGCCTTGAAATCTCAGAGGAGCCAGTGTTGCATCCATGCATTTTGTGTACGTGGGGGGTGACAAGGCTAGGCCGAATGGAAGAACTCAATACTGGTAAGCTTCACCCCTGAAAGCGAACCTCAGGAACTTCCTGTGTTGTGGCAAAATTTCTATGTGAAAGTATGCGTCTTTTAGACCGATTGTCACAAACCAATCCCCCAATTGGATCTGAGAGACAGTCATTTTGATCATTAACATTTTGAACTTGCACGTTCTGAGATAGCGGGTCAACCCGTGAAGATCTAAAATTGGACGCAACACCCATCTTTCTTGGGAAAATAACGGGTGTAATAGACTGACTCTCTGTCTGGCAGGGGAACACATTCTATGGCCCCTTTGTCCAGCAGAGCTCGCAATGCCTGTCAATAAATGCTTTTGTTCCAGTTTCATGTAAGTGAAGACCCCGCTATTGAAACGCAGAGGACGATGCAGAAACTGTATCCTATAGCCTTTCTCTACAGTCCTTTTGACCCACAGAGAGATATTTGGCAGTAGTTTCCATGCTGCCAATTTCTCTGAAAGTGGCACTAATTTTGACACCTGCTTTGCTGGGTGGGAATGTTAAATGTTTGGTGTCCTGAAACATGGCAGGAGGCAACCACACTTCGCTGGAGACCGCTGTCCCCCGAAACACCAATGGCGGTGGAGATTGTACAGCAGTCCCCTGAGGGTGCCGGGAAGGAGCCCTTACTCTCTACTGAAACTTTTCACGCTCCTCCCTGAGGGGACACACCCCCACAGTCCTGGGCACACCAGCGACAGGAGTTTTTCTTTGAGGAGATGATGCTCCCCTGGTCTGGCCTCTTAGAGGCGGTCTGTGGAGCACGGGGAGCCGTTCCCCAGTCTTTTCGATAAGACGCACGAGTTGCCACACTCTCTTTCTGGGCTTCTCACTTTAGAGAGACCAGACCTGGTAAACAAAATGTATGTGAATCATCCTCCGAGATGAGCCTCGGAGTAAGTAATATGCCTCTTTTTTAAAAGAGATTATAAACTGCAATGCAGCACAGATAAACTCTTGTCTCTCACACACACAATACGGTTGTTAAAGACAAAGAAACCTGAAGGTGTGTCCTTTTTATGTCTAATTATAACCCTCGGGTGCACATAATCAAATGACGTCACCTACTGGCATGATTGACACACTTGCTTCACAACCGGATGAACAAAGAATGTTCTGATTTCGGTTATTGAAACGTAGCATAGAGAGTAGCTTTTGATAGGGAACACATAATAAGCATGCCCATAATGTGACCGTTTTCACTGTTTCATGTTTTTGTAGTCATTTTCAAACAACCATTTTCATAAGCCTGTGTTTTCATTTCCCCAAAAAGACATTGTTGTGTAAGTAAATGTCCAAAACACAAAAATATTTCTGTTTAAAAAAACTGTGTCATGTAACAGTGTCATGGCCTCTAAATATCATTTTACATGCTAAAAATAGTATAAACTATTAATTAGAAAACAGAAGGCATGTAGTTAATTGTGCATTATAGGGTTAATTGTTTAGCAGCATGCAGGAGTCAAATGTAATGCTATGGATTTTATTTTTCCTTCCATTTGATATGGCTGTCAGTATTTACAGAGCAAGGCAATTGGTTTGCATCCAAAATAGGTAACAGGTGGAGAAAATAATGCTTATTTGCTTCTAACAAAGGGAATCAACATGCTGCTATAGCCCTTTATCATGCTTCACTAATCTGGTCAGGATAAAGTTGGAAAGATACTTCACATCATCAGATATGTTTACCAACCTTTGGCCCTGCAGCCTTAACAGGGCCAAGAGCCACGGCCGTCTCAGCATCATATTCAGAAGACTGTGTTATTGAAAAGCACGGGTGGTGCAGATATGCAGCCCACTCAGAGATTTTGGGTTGCCATGTTTTATCTTGAGCTCTATTTATTTATTTATTTCATTAACTGCCTACGCTCCAGCATGGGCCACACTGGCGATGCGATGCTTGTCCACCGGCGCCAGCAATAGGCTCCTGCCCTGAGCTTGTGGGTGGCGCAGATAATTTGCTTAATTTGTTGCCCGTCAGTGTCAAGCCGTGGATCAAAGCGCTGGTAAATCGCTCCGACGTGGTGATCGTCAGGGAAGCAGACTCACAGGACACCCTCCAGCTAAACTGCTGGTGTTTGCCTTCCCGCGAAGAGGAGACACACAGTATGTGAAAACCACAAGAGTCCATTCCGAATAAACAGACACTCAGATACAACAGGCACTCATGCACATGCTTGAATTCAGTTCAGTTATAGCTGGGAGAACTGAGTTGAGAATGTCGAAAGAACTGTGCACTTGTCATGGTCAATATAAGATACTAAAATATTTAAAACAATCACACACAGCATCCAAAATTAACTGTATTGCCCTACTGCCTAGTGGATAGCAAACATTTCATAGTGGTCAAGAAATTGTAATTTTTCTTAGCAAATTCAAAGAAATAGTTCACCCAAAATTAAAATTTCTAAAAATTTACTTGGCCTTTACTTTAGCATTACCTCAATTGCTTACCACTGGATCCTCTACAGCAGCGGTTCTCAATTCCAGTCCTCATGCCCCCCCGCTCTGCATATTTTGCATGTCTCGCTTAGTTAACACACCTGATTCAGATAACGAGCTCATTAGAAGTGAGGTCCGTGCAGGATGTGTTCCGATTGACATTGCCTGCACAGTGTTCATTGCTCCCTGCTCCCTAAGCGGGGAAATCTGTTTACTATACTTCGAAACATTCATTCACATATTTACGCTACGCCACCGCATGTAGCGTCTTCACACACAGATGAAACTTACTAGAGAAGTGTGACATAAATGCATCTGTAAATAAATGCATTTTAAATTTACATCTCGCATGCTTTAATGACCTTCAAATGGAACACATACGCTCGCTTCGAACTAATGAATAATGGCGGAATATCCCGTGATGTCCACTTCGAAGGGCAGTAACGTTGGAATAGAACAAACGTTGGAAGCGATACATGAAACACGCAAAATGTGCAGAGCGGGGGGGCGCGAGGACTGGAATTGAGAACCGCTGCTCTACAGTATATATGGGTGCTGTCAGAATAAGAGTCCAAACAGCCGATAGAATCATCACAATAATATACAAGTAATCCACACAACTCTAGTCCATCAGTTAACATCTTGTCAAGCCAAAAGCTGCATCTTTGTAAAATATAAATCCATCATTAGGATGTTTTTATTACAGTACTATTTATCATATTTAACCATATACAATTGGAGTGAAAAGTTTACATACACCTTGCAAAATGTTATTTTACCAAATAAGAGGGATCATACAAAATGCATGTTATTTTTTATTTAGTACTGACCTGATTAAGATATTTCACATAAAGACATTTACATATACAATAGTTTAATTTACAAAAATGACCCCGTTCAAAAGTTTAAAT
>NC_133371.1:10552401-10605115 GCF_049309525.1 Garra rufa
ACTTAATTTGATAAATTTTCTATTGCGCTTCTGAATTGGCTGTGAGATTTGCCAATTTTGGGTGCGTAAGATGTGATGGATTAAAAAAAAAAAAAAACAAAAAAAAAGTAAAATAAATCTAACAGTGTAGAGTGACTTTTTGCACTTTTTAAGGGCACACACTACCTCCCTGCAGTCATTGCGTTCTTTTATTTCCACTTTGACTTCTATTTCGTTGTCATTCTGTCTGCTTCTGTGCTGTTGTCCAGTTGGAACTTTCACTCCAGAATGGCCCAAGTAGGGCTCGCTGCAGCCTGCGGTGGACATCCAACCCCGCCCACATCCATGTGTGACGTCAGACACCACGCCCACGTCAATGCGTCATCGTGTGACTCCCCTCCCCATCGGTAGCCTTAAAGCGGTGCATTTCAAAATACTTCACGAAATTTATCCATGTAAATTAGCTCTTTCTAAATTCATGGACATTGATAATACCTGCAGTTTCTGTAACACACATGAGGAAGACTTGTGTCATTTGTTTTATAATTGTGAATTGTCTCTTAGTTTTTGGTCTGATGTTAGCACCTTTCTATTTCTGCAAAGAAATGTTAATTATATGCTTTCTTTAAAAGATGTTATCTGTACTTATTCTCATAAAATTAAAATGATTGAGTACGTTGTTAACTTTTACATTTTGCAAGGCAAATATTATATTCATAAATCGTAATTTATTTTTATCAGAAATATAAGTTTTTAAAAAGTCTTTAAAACAAATGAATACATTTGTTGTTATATTTCACGGAGAACTTTTTTTCTGGTTATGCTCCCACAATGTCATTTTTGTATATGTAAGGGAAAAGGAAGAAAATTTGAACTATTGTTTAGTTGTTTCTAGGTTTTAATTTAGTTTTTGTTTATTTATTTACTTTTTATTTATACATTTATTTATTTATTTTTTTCTTTCTATGGTATTAGTTTATTTTTATTTTTTTATTATTATTTTTTCCGACTCTTATTACATACTGTATTACTGTATACAGATTAAGCTTGTATTTTGTGTATCTGGATTTATATTTCAATATTTTTGTAATGTCCAATTATTCTTTAATAAAATAATTAAAAAAAAGAATCCCGATGTTGTACGCATGTGCAAGAATGGCGGAAGTATGTTGTATCGGGGATGTAAATAAAACAGTTTGTATTAAATAAAACAAATTAAACCTAGGTTATCTTTCATATGGAACTAATTACATTCAAACAGCCGGTAAAACGCTTGCTTTGGTTGATTAAAGTTAGGAAAATGGTAATTGGTAATAAAACATTTAAACCTTACCCTATTTGTTTGTGTAATGACATAAATTCACGTTTATTATAATCGATTTTGACAGATTTAGACGGACAATTAAGTTTTGTTATTGTAAAAGTAACACTTAGCATATTTTCATTTTCATCTAATTCTCTAAAGATATGTCCACAAATGTGAACATTGCTAATCATATTATCACTATTTTAATATGTGTTAATACTATTTAATATGTTGGATGTGTGACGTGTTTGAACATGGGCGTGGCGTCTGGCGTCACACTTGGATGTGGGCGGGGTTGGATGTCCACCGCAGGCTGCAGCGAGACGCTCCTCGAATGGCGGCCGCGCTACTGAAGCGCCACCTAGTGGCTGTTACCAAAAAAGCATCGGAGTTTCGCCTCTTGGTATTCTATACTCTTTGGCACTAGTCATGGATTTGAATGTTGAGCAGCGAGCTCATTGGCTACCGATGAGCCAATGAGCAGGACATACAGGAGAGAGCCAATCAGCTGTGCCATATGATAATGATGTCATTATGTCAGATTGATTTAGACCTATCGGACTGTGCCATCTAGAGTTTCATGCCAGAACTTTGTATATATATATGGCCTGAGGGTAAGTACATATTACTTATATTTATTTATTTATTCATTTTGGGTTAACTATTCCTTATTATGAATTTTACTCAAAACATTTGTTGAAAGTTAATGTTGGATTACTCTGGTTTCACAGTATATTTTAGTGTGTAGGAAAATATATTTTAATGCTAGGCCCTGAGTTTATCAGTACATCTCTGTGTTCTTGAACAGGACGTTCAAGTGAGGTTTTTTTTTTGCTTTTTTATCTGTCATTTGAATGAAGTGTAGGTGGATGAATGATTCAACAATGTGTGCTGCTAAACTAAATGTCAACACAGTTTATTTGCGTTCAAGTGCATCCATGGAAATTTATATTGAGAAACAGACTTATGCAGTAGTGTCCTTGCAAATAGTTCAACTAAATATAAAAATCCTGTCATTTACTCACCCTCATGTTATATGACTTTCCTGTAAGCATTTCCCTCTAGATATGATTTCTTTAATGGCTCCTTCTCTCTTATTCTGATGCTGTAGCTAATATGATTCACCAATGATGTGGCACTTCATCTGCAATCTTTCTCTTGCATTAATGAACCAAGGTCTAGGGCAGAAAGTAACTTCCTAGAAGACTACACACACATCCAAACCACAGTTAATAAATGCTTAAAGTTGCTTTAAATTAAAGCAGAAAAAAGTGCATTATGTAATTAGTGGGTGGGCACTGGTTCCAGGAATGTGTTATCAAAGTGTAAAAATAAGGGTATGAAGGGGAGCACTGAAGGGGAGAAAAAAAGGAAAGAGCAGACACTGCAAAATAGCTCTTAGAGCCCAAGAGGGTTGAGGCTTCATGGGTGAGGACAGGCTGCACAACCAGGGGGCTGACATCTCTCCTCCACTTTCTTCTTGTTTCACCTCCTGGGTCTTTTCTTTATTCTTCTTCTTCTTTCTCCACCTCCTCTAATGTAAAAAGAGATCCATTAGTGTTATGAAGCTTCAGAGGTAATTAAAAATTGACAGCGATGTTGTTAGAAGGAACTAACGGTTGTTGGCTACTAGAAAAATTTGCATGACATTGTTGTCTATCATGTGCATTGAAAAAAAGGTGGTTTGTGGTTTATTCCCTTTTCCCAGCAACAATTTGGTATTTTTCTTTCTCTTTTTAATTAATGTTGTTGATTTTGTTGTCATGTGTTTGTTTCTCTAGTTGAAAGCAAAATCTAATTGGTTGTTCCACCTTGTTGTGTTTCATGTACCAGCTACCAACTGTTGGCACCTGTGTGTGGTGACGTTTTTTTTTTTCTTTTTGGTCTAGTGAGTGTACATATAAGAAGTGTTTATACTGTTATTGGTACATATTAAAATATCTGTATTTACAGAGTTACTAATTTACAGCAAACTGAAGGTCACAGCAATGATTTAATTTCAGTGAATATATTTACATATTATTATAACTAAAAAAATAAACGAATAAATAAATAAAAGCCAATTTCCCATGGATTTTTTTATCAACTAGTCAAGTTTGAGATATTTGGCTATTTTGTTTTTAAATGTGTTCTTTTAGACCAGTGGATAAAAAAAATAGGCAAATACAGAAATTAATTTTTCTATTTCTTCTAGTATTTTCTGATTTATGGAGTGATTAAAATACAAAAAAAAAAAAAAAATCTCCTATTCAAAGTTTTTAACTACATCAACAAACAAGACAATAGTTTTACCTTGCTTGCATGCAATTGCATGCCTGTTTAATTAGATAATTCATCATCTGAACATTTAATCAACATTTCAGAAATATTGTAATAATAATAATTAAAAAAAAACATGCAGCCGGGGAAGTGTGTTGCTATCTATTAGTTCAAATGAAACTGAACTAGGTGCTGGTCATATAATTAGAATATCTTCAAAAAGTTGATTTATTTCACTAATTCCATTCAAGAAGTGAAACTTGTATAATGTATACATTCAGTCGATCCGTCTGTGGTACTACTCAGGTGTTATGGGAGCCCAGGTTGCTCTGATAGTGGCCTTCTGCATTGTTGGGTCTGGCATATCGCATCTTCCTCTTCACAATACCCCATAGATTTTCTATGGGGTTAAGGTCAGGCGAGTTTGCTGGCCAATTAAGAACAGGGATACCATGGTCCTTAAACCAGGTACTGGTAGCTTTGGCACTGTGTGCAGTTGTCAAGTCCTGTTGGAAAATGAAATCTGCTTCTCCGTAAAGTTGGTCAGCAGCAGGAAGCATGAAGTGCTCTAAAACGTCCTGGTATACAGCTGCGTTGACCTTGGACCTCAGAAAACACAGTGGACCAACACCAGCAGATGACATGGCACCCCAAACCATCACTGACTGTGGAAACTTTACACTGGACCTCAAGCAACGTGGATTCTGTGCCTCTCCTCTCTTCCTCCAGACTCTGGGACCCTGATTTACAAAGGAAATGCAAAATTTAGTTTCATCAGAGAACATAACTTTGGACCACTCAGCAGCAGTCTAGTCCTTTTTGTCTTTAGCCAGGAAAGACGCTTCTGATGCTGTCTGTTGTTCAAGAGTGGCTTGACACAAGGAATGCGACAGCTGAAACCCATGTCTTGCATACGTCTGTGCGTAGTGGTTCTTGAAGCACTGACTCCAGCTGCAGTTCACTCTTTGTGAATCTCCCCCACATTTTTGAATGGGTTTTGTTTCACAATTCTCTCCAGGGTGCAGTTATGCCTATTGCTTGTACACTTTTTTTTCTACCACATCCTTTCCTTCCCTTCACCTCTCTATTAATGTGCTTGGACACAGAGCTCTGTGAACAGCCAGCCTCTTTAGCAATGACCTTTTGTGTCTTGCACTCCTTGTGCAAGGTGTCAATGGTCGTCTTTTGGACAACTGTCAAATCAGCAGTCTTTCCCATGATTGTGTAGCCTACAGAACTAGACTGAGAGACTATTTAAAGGCCTTTGCAGGTGTTTTGAGTTAATTAGCTGATTAGAGTGTGGCACCAGGTGTCTTCAATACTGAACCTTTTCACAATATTCAAATTTTCTGAGATACTGAATTGGGGTTTTCATTAGTTGTCAGTTATAATCATCAAAATTACAAGAAATAAACACTTGAAATATATTAGTCTGTGTGGAATGAATGTATACATTATACAAGTTTTACTTCTTGAATGGAATTAGTGAAATAAATCAACTTTTTGAAAATATTCTAATTATATGACCAGCACCTGTAGAGTCATTGCACACAATTACACAAAATACTGCACAACTGCATACTTTGAATGCCAGTAGTATTTACAGTGAATGACCTAATTACCTTCCTAAAGTCCATATGAGTGGGTGATATGCCATGATGCACAAATGCAAAATGCTGGCCAACACCTTTGCATGTATTTCCTTGTATACACAAACCAATTTTAGTCATACTGATTCATAAAGGAAGTATTTTCATGTCATAATGGCATGGTATTTTTAAACTCATCACATTAATGTTCTGAGCAAACTAACTTAATCAAACTGACAAATGTTCTGCCAGGTTTTCATTTCCTTTAGCCAATAGCTGAAAACAATTAAACATATATTCCTGGCACCAGGTTGTGTTGCAGCAGGAACAGCAGGAGTGTGATTTTTCTTGTTTTTGTTGTTTAGAAGCCTTATTTCATCAATATGTTTTGCTGGTGAATGTCTCCATAAATAATGTATGCCATTGCTTCTGTTTATTCGCAGCGTAATTGCTTTGCCTCCTTTAATTAGTTTATATACATGGTTTATTCCTTGGGGAGGAGCTACCGACTATAAAGGAAGCTGTTAATGGCCCTTTAAAAGGAGAAAGTTTTTTTTTTTAGTAGAGAAGCTGAACATTGATGCCTCATTAGAAGTTTTTTCATTGTGAATACATTCGATATACAGCGTGTCATACAGTATATAGACCACAGCTGCTCTTCAGTATTCACCGTGATTCTGAACTGTTTGATTGTGCTCTAAGGATCACTCCACTCAAAAGCTTTGCTGTACTCTCAGCTAATCACTTCAACATTTTAAAAGCTTCATGTCTTTAGAGTTAATTAGTGTAAAATAGGTTCCAGTAGTCTCTGATGAAACTGGTCAAAGATGGGAGAATAATTATTAGTCCACTAATGAGCACTGTTTTTGTTTTTACATAAAAAAGAGGGTAAACTTGACTAGATGCATTTATGTCTCTTAAGTGCAATTACTTTAAAATGATGTCTAATTATGTTTACTTTGTATATGCCTCTGCAGAGAGAGTTCTTCTTTGATAGGTTAATTCCAGCGGTCACCAATCTTGAGAAATCTCAAAGAGTATGTTATTTATATTGCATTATATATGGGTATATCATAACACACAACGAATGACAAAATGGTCACCTAGGTCATGTTGCAAATAGCACATTTGCACAAAAACAAGCATAAATTTAGCTGGATTATCTATTTATTGTTAATACATGCCCAGACAAGCACATGCATACTATTTCTATGCACATTCACATACATACATTACATACATACCGGTAGCAGTTTGTATAGAGGATCATTACACAACATCTTCAATAATTTAGAAAGGCTTTAAATATTGAAGCAATACTCCTGGGCTCATAACGTAAATTCACCTTAATGAGAATCTGAAATATGTTTTGACTGTTTATAACCAAACAGATGTTATTGAGGTGATATTGTCTTACATATTTGTACTTTTTTTGTTTTTTCTGTATGTATATTTAGCTCTCAAAGGTTTTCTTACAAATCAGCTCTGGGCATTTATTATGTAACAAGCCAAATGAATCAAGATGAGTAAAAGCAGAATGGAGAAGAAGAGAAACATCTATGCGATTCCTCCTCCTCCTCGTCTTAACCCAGAGCACATTACGCCTGAGCAGGGCAGCCATCGGTCGACGGGAGGCTATGCAAAAAGACGTTGACGAATCCAGTAAGCTTTGATATCTAAATATTGATTTCATTTTTGTTTTTCTCCTGCCAATTATGGCGAGGCGAGATAATTCCCTCCAGGTGAAAAGTGGATTGCTTCTATTTTCGCATTGTCTCAATATTGCCGAGCTGTTCTTGGCCGATGCGGTATGGATTCCTGCCTGCCTTATCTTTCCTCATGAAGTCCCATCAAAAGATATTAAAGACACAAGAGGCTGGGAGGCGGGCAATAAACAACCTGGCAATGTCAAAAATGTCATAAATCAAAATTCAGACATGACTGTTTTTGGACACTCTACAGTGCTATTTTCCAGCCCCCACATGCAGAATGGAGAAGTGCATATGAAATGAGTTTCAAATATACTCTGTTTCGCTGGAGTTTCCAGTCGTACTTTTCATTATAAACGTGTGTGTCAGTGCGCAGAATGTCACTGTGCTGCTATCTGTCCGAGAGGTGTTGAGCTGCAGTGACAGGTGACTATGAGTTGTGTTTGAGGCAGGGAAGGTACTGTATGGGAGTAATACAGTTCAGTACTTGCCCAGCCTGGTTTCTTTTTCTCTTTCTTTCACTCTCTAAAAGCTGTGAAATGCAGGATCTCTGAACTCAGATGGAAAGAGCTTCAGTCGAACTGTTCCACAACTCTGGAGTTAGCATTGTTGGACATCATCCTCACCACCAATGACCGATGATTTTTAACTTAAGTACAAGTACATGAGTTTCTGTGGTCATCTAATCCTCTTTATTGTTTAAATGTAATCCCAGTGACTGTCTCAAAAGTTCACCCAAAAATAAAATTCAGTACTCACCCTGGTGTCTATCTAAACCAACATAGGCTGCATCTAATATGTGTTGTGCATCCATATACATTTTTGCAAAAAAAAAAAAAAAAACATGAACGAATCACTGCAGTTTCCAGTTGAAATGAACTGAACACTGCTGGCACAGAAAGTATGAGGTACAGAGTTTTGATTAATAAAGCCTATAATTTTCACACAAGAGCTCTGGTACGAACCCTGTGAAACTATGGTTTGACTAAACAGTTAAAATCCACATAAGGAAGTTAAAATAGCACAGCTGCATCAACAAATGCGTTTTATATCACTTTTGCATTTTTTAACACTATCGGGTAGTTTTAGGGTTGGGTTTGGTGTAGGGGATATTTTAACACCACAGAGCATTAACCTTTAGCGACACGTCGCAGATATTTGAATTCTGAGAAGCCGCAATACGTACATCAAGCAGCACAATCAAAACATAGCAATAAGTGCCTGAACACCGTAATAAAAACGTGTCATGGTCATGTATTGTACGTGTTTTAGCACTCCTCTTTACAGATCCTCTACAAGTCATTAAGGTTTCAAGGCTGACATTTGGCAACTCGAACCTTCAGCTCCCTCCGCAGATTTTATATGGGATTAAGATCTGGAGACTGGCTAGGGCACTCTAGGACCCTAATTGTTACATTCTGTCTGTCTGTTCATTTGGTTTTTCCCATTGTCTCCCCTGTCATTCTGTGATTATAGGTTTTGCCCTCATTACCTGTTATCCCCGTCACCTGTGTTTGATGATTAGTTTGCCTTGATAAGTCTGTCTTTGAGTTCAGTTCCCTGTCGGTCCTTAATGTTGTGTTACGTGTGTGAAGATTTCTGTTCCAGCCTGTTCCTGCCTTGTTTCTCTTGAAGATTAAGGATTTCAGCCCTTTACGGCGTAGTGTGTTACCAATTGTTTTCTTGGTAACTATGGTCCCAGCTGCCTTGAGATCATTGACAAGATCCTCCTGTGTAGGTCTGGGATGATTACCTGACCGTTCTCATGACCATTAAAATTCCACGAGGTGAGATCTTGCATGGAGCCCCAGACCGAGGGAGATTGACAGTTATTTTGTGTTTCTTCCATTTGCTAATAATCGCACCAACTGTTGTCACCTTCTCACCAAGCTGCTCGGCAATGGTCTTGTAGCCCATTTCAGCCTTGTGTAGGTCTACAATCTTGTCCCTGACATCCTTGGACAGCTCTTTGGTCTTGGCCAAGGTGGAGAGTTTGGAATCTGATTGATTGATTGCTTCTGTGGACAGGTGTCTTTTATATAGGTAACAAACTGAGATTAGGAGCACTCCCTTTAAGAAAGTGCTCCTAATCTCAGTTTATTACCTGTATAAAAGACACCTGGGAGCCAGAAATATTGCTGATTGATAGGGGATCAAATACTTTTTTCACTTTTTTAATGCGTTTTTTCTGGATTTTTGTTGTTGTTATTTTGTCTCTCACTGTTAAAACAAACTTACCATTAAAATTATAGACGGATAATTTTTTGCCAGTGGACAAACTTACAAAATTAGCAGGGGATCAAATCACTTTTTTCCTCACTGTACAGGAACAGATAGAAGTTTAAGTCATTATTTGTTAAAAATGTTTCTTGATCACTGTGGTTACCATTCACGTTCATTGTATCAAAAAGAGCAGTTTGGACATTCTGCAAAACATCATCTTTTGTGTCCCACAATAGAACTACAATCATTTTGGTTGTTGCAAGACATGATAGTGAAGAAATGACTAGTGTGGTCTCAAAGACTTATGTATGTATGAGCAAAAAGTTCTCATACAGAGTGCATAAGAAAATAATGGCAAAAGTTTTATTTTTCTGCGAACTGTTCCTTTAACTGAATAGAGTAAACTGAATACAATGTGGGATAGTGATGTATACGCCTGCATGCTGTAATTTCTTTCTCATTAATGTGATTTCTATGACATCTGATTGACAGGGTTGGACTAGTTATCCGCATTACCTGGCTTCTGGTATAAACATTTGCCAAGCTCACACTAACTATATTCTGCACCTCTTTCAGGCAGTATGACTGCATCTAGAATGATGCTCGATCGCTCAGAACCAGCGGGCCTGACTCAGAACCGCTTAAAAGTGGCAAGCAGAGGCGTCAGGCTTCTCCTGAGCTCATGCTGCATAAATCTGTAATTTGACAGCCAAGATTTGTTGGGACTGTTGAGACGTCTCACCCTGAGGCCTGCGAGCTGCTGAGATTTAATTTTCTCTATTCTTTCAAGTTCCTTTTATTGTTTATTACTAATTAACATCTCATCTATAATTAAATTTTTGAAACGGGACTCTGGGATCACTAGCCAAAATCAAATATGCAGGCTTAATTGTATTTTTCGGAAGTTTAGTAAAACAATGTGTCCCAAATGGACATATTTTTATGTTAAACGCTTGGCTGCCTTTTCTAGAACATTGTAAAGGTTTAAAAGACATAAAATAACAATTTACAAGCACAATTGACAGGGGATCACATGGTTGCATTATTTCCTGTGCGTGGTAACCAAACTTATATGCGCAGAAAGGTGGCAAAGGGGGGTCATTACCGACACCTTGCAAATTTTAAAAGAGGTGAATGTGTTTCCTTTGCAACTATCAGAGAGAAAAGAGGAAGAACAAATAGCATCTCCATACTCAGCAGCATACTAATTCAGCAGAAATGTGTTCCTTTGTCTGGGAAATACAGGCTTTATAATTTGCTGCTCTCTGCTAGGCAAACTTGTGCAGTAATAATGTTTCTCCATTTAGTGAGAATCCCGGTCTTAAAAAATAAATAATTAAATAAATAGTATAAAAAAAGAGAGGGGAAGTGAGGGTGCAAATGCAAATAAAGGGTTTAAACAATTCTGTTTGCCTTTCTAGTGTCACGCAAATGGGCTGTTTAGGAAGAAATTCTCTGAGGAAACTCCCCTGAGCAGTGAGATGATTCCACCGGAGCCGCTGCACCCTCCCTGAGCACTGTGAATACACAGAATAGATGAGCTACAACAATACACTTGCACAGCACTTATTAAAGTGGTCGCAAGGTACATTTTTTATCACTATTTTTCCCCCTGAGGTCCACTAATAGCGTTAGTCAAGACAAACTCAAATGCATTCTTTTTCCTTGCCATTGTCGCCTTTGGCTTGCTTACTGGGGTTATTAAAGGGATAGATCACTACAAAAAAATAAATCATGACTTTTATAATGACTCGTTCGCATGCCGTTGCAAACTGGTATATGACTTCCATGGAACACAAGCTGCAAGCAATAAAAGTAGATGGGGACCATTTCAGATCAAAATAGAATAATTTGAGTAGTCAATGCAATTAATGCACCATATTCCAGGTCTTTTAATGGCGCATGATAACTTTATGTACTGAACAAATCAATATTTTAAATATTTTCCATAAATCTTGCTTGACAGCTGTGACCTACAGCTATGAAAAAAGCAGCTTGCACAGCCTGCAAAACCAAGAAAGAAAGATTGTATACCCAAAAAGATGGTATGTTTGTTTACCAAGAAAGAAAGATTAGAAATGCATGAGGTGAAGAAAGGCAAAATAATCGTTTTTTTTTTTTTTTAAATGCTCTGTATAGCGGGATTTGGCTACACTGAAGAAATGTTCTTCAATGTGATTCCATCGAAATTAGTTGGTGTAGAATTACTTTGGTGTGTCCTCAATCTGGCAACTTGTGTGAGTGTTGAGTTTGAGGAGCAGGGGATGGCAGAAAATTTGAATTTAGACTGCAGTATCTGCAGAATTCTGCAACTTTAAGGCGAGATACTGCAGGTGAATAGGGTAAAAAAAAAAACTAATAGTTAGCACCTTACTTACTCAGTTGATTGATTACATTGATAATTGCAAACATTTTTTGTATTACAAGTTTTCTAAAATGTTAGGTTTTAATATGCAAATGATGTATTATTTAATGAAATATGTGCTAATTTGCATTTTCTAGTACACAAATCTAAACACTGGATGAAGTCCGTTTCAATATTCTTGTTTATTTTTATTTTTTTTTACATATTAGAGTCAAATGTTTTTACAGAAGGAATTCTGGGTCTCTCATTTTGTCACTCCATAATTCAGAAAATAACCGCCAAAAAATTATTTGTTTATGCAGTTTTTTGGGTCATAAATTGTTGTATAAAATCAAGCAAATTATATATGAACAAATCCCTTTGTAAAAGAAACTTCAGGATATATGTAACCCCTCACACCCGGGTCCTACCGCACCCGCTTCGAACTGGTCTCGAACCCGGGTCTCCGGCACGGGAGGCGGACGCACTAACAAGGAGGCTAAAGGCTGCAACCTCTAGCGTCAGTCGCTAGTGCATCTCTTGAGATCGGGGAGTGAGGTTTACCTGCACAGCACCTACTAGCTGGCCTCCGTTACACTCACCCCCCTAAACCTCACTCCCGTTCGGGTCACGACACCAATGGAACCCCTCACACCCGGGTCCTACCGCACCCGCTCCGAGCTGGTCTCGAACCCGGGTCTCTGGCACGGGAGGCGGATGCACTAACAAGGAGGCTAAAGGCTGCAACCTCTAGCGTCAGTCGCTAGTGCGTCTCTTGAGATCGGGGAGTGAGGTTTACCTGCACAGCACCTACTAGCTGGCCTCCGTTACATATAGACAAGAATAAAAATGTAAAGTTAGGTGTGTGTAAGTGCTACTGAAGTGGAGATTTATGGCTCAGTTTAGGAGAAAAAACTCATTTTGAGAAAACAGCCTTTTTTAAAATATGTATTGTAACTTAAATCTATTGACACAAATAGATAAAGTGCTATGAAAGAAACACTTAACGGTGTCTTTTGGATGTTTTCTTTCCACTCATCTGAAAAAAAACACCTTATGAAAAACCAAAAAGCCCAAAATTTCAAACTTGACAGGTGCATTTGCTTGCAGTGTCTCCCCTTAAAATGATAACAATTCACCCAAAAATGAAAATGTTGTTCCATTGATGTTGTTCATCCTGATGTTGTTCCAAAACTTACTTTTTTTTTCCTGTGGAAACATATTTTGAGAAATCCTTCAGCGTTGTAGTTGTTTTGCTATGGTCACCCAAACTATTTGGTTATTAACATTCTTTAAAATCTCTTCTTTTGTTTTTCATAGAAGAAAGAAAGCCATGCAGGTTTGGAAAGGCATGATGGTGAGTAAACATTTTTTTTAATAGCTATCACTTTAAAGGGTCATTGGGTAGAACAAAGCAACAAATGCCACATTTACAGTGTATAAGGTTGTGCCAATCCATCTTTAGCCTGGTTAAATTAGAGTGTGTGCAGTTGTGCATGTTGTTATGTGTCTATCCATGTGTGTACAGTAGCATGTGTCATGGGGCATATGGCACCTCGTGTGCACCTCTAGAGATGCTGCCACACATTTGCAATCTGCCAGGCTGTCTGTAAGGTATGTCTGCTGTATTAATGTGCATCCAGAGCTTCAGATCATGAGCATCGAATGCCTGTAATGGAATGCAGTCAGATCACAAGCGGCATGCAAACAGAAGAGACTAATCTATGTGTGAAAGCGCTGATAGGCCACATTAGAAGACATCCTCTTCTGTCATCAGAGCTTTAATTGCTGTAGCCAGGTGCAAACAGCATGCAATCTGGTTTGTCAGTCCCTGTGTTTTGCTTTCTAATTCTATCCCTTTGACAAGCTATTTGTGATTTAAAGAAGATTTAGATAAGAACGAGAGAGAGAGATGTTGTGTGTCTTCACTGTACGTTGGTAATCCTCAGCATCACAGCCGGAGAGAGGATGTTTTCAGCATTGCGATCTATTAAGCATCTCTCTCGCTCACTCTGTACCTCTCACAAAGGAAACAGCAGGTGCTGGGAAAACCGGTGATCAGCGGGTTACAAAGCCCCGCTTCAATCCCCTCCTCTCAGCACTGAGGGTGCAATTCTCCATCGAGGTTGTCTCTCACGGATATCCTCTCAGTTTGCCTGAAATCCTTTCAGCTAAACACCAGTACAATAGACTGCGGGAAGCAATACATCTCACATACACTTACCCACAGCTGGGAGAGAATAAGCAACTATTCAAAAAAACATCTAAACCTTGTTCAAAACAAACCTAGGTGCTTTGGGATGGAATAAAAATAAATGATGCCATAAAATGTCCCCAGTACCTGACAGATAATGGGTCCTGAGATGTCATGTCTCGATGACAATCCTAGTTCCTGAAAACAGCAAAATGGCCAAAGCTTTTTGTTTAGGCTTTTGCACATTTGATTTGCCTTAAAGAGGTTTACAATCAGTAGTGGTCTGTAGGGGAATTTTTGCTATGATTATGACCATGATTACGCTCATTGTTATCACATATGATATATATAGTCAAGCCCAAAATTAGTCATACCCCTGGCAAATTCTGACTTAAAGTTACTTTTATTCAACCAGCAAGTTGAATTCAACTTTTTGCATGTCACTTGTATTTTTGCCCATTCATCTTTAGCGATGAGCTCCAACTGTTTCAGGTTGCTATCCTGCTATTCTGCTATCCTCCTTGCTATCACCCTGATCTTTAGCTCCCTCCACAGATTCTCAATTGGATTTAGGTCATCCTTGAGATGTTGCCACCAGCAGAGCCCAGATTCATCAGAATGCCCTTGGTGGTGATCATTAGATTCTTTGCTTACCTCTCTCACTATCCTCCTGGCCAGCACAGGTGTCACTTTTGACTTCTGACCACGTCCTCTGAGATTTTTCACAGTGCAGAATGTCTTGTATTTGTTAATAATACTTTGCACTGTAGCCACTGGAACTTCAAAACATTTAGATATGGTCTTATAGCCCTTTCCTTACTTTTGAGCAGCCACAATGCGCAGCCACAGGTCCTCAGTGAGCTCCTTTGTTTTAGCCATGACTGTCTACAAACCAACAGCAGAGAGCTTCTGTTTTTCACCTGTTGAGTTGATTAGAACAGCTGTTCCCAATGAATCAGGGTTATTAGGATGCTTTAGAACAGCTTGGACTATTTGGAATGGTATAAAACTTTGGATTTTTTCCATCGACTGTGACAGTTTGCAAAGGGTATGAATAATTTTGGACATGCCACTTTTTGTTTAAATTTAAATAAAAGTTGAGAAATATATATTTTTTTTTCCACAATGATGCCTCTTGTACATCGTCTTATTGTCTTTTGGAAGAAGCCTGTGTCATTTCCTGTCAAAAAAAAAAAAAAAAAAAAAAAAAAAACTTGCTGGTTGAATAAAAGTAATTTTAAGTCAAAATTTGCCAGGGGTATGAAAAATTTCAGGCTTGACTGTATGTGTGTGCTTCAATGAAGGCAGTGCATTAATTTAGAACAGTGATTAAACTGCCTTTAAGTACTTGTGCGTTTGATAAACATATAAATTGTTTACTATATAAATCAAGAACCACACAGGTTCACCATAATTTTATTTCTTGGTACTTGGTCTAGATGGAAACAGGCTTCCTTCTCTCTGTTGTAACAGATGATAGAGTATGTTTTCCTCTTTTCCTCCCACCATTCCCAGGTGTGTATTCCCCCGGCGGTCTTTGTGTGTTTGTGTGTGAGTGCTCTTCCTCCCCTGACTGTTGCTTTGTTTAGCTACGTGTACGGTGATAGCTCCTTACCGCTGTCAGACCCCTCTTCTCCTCCTTGGCCCTTAAAGCCGGCTGGAGGTTTTTTGTGCTCTCAAGTGTCTCTCCATTGTCAACTGTAGCCTTGATATTCAAATGGGTTACACTGCCTTGAAGGGGGTAAAAAAAGATAGAGGGCAAGAATGATAAATACACCTTCAGTGGAAAGCACACATGCTCTGTAAAACATGAGGAAGTAGTCTAATCACAAAGGTGGGAGAAAAGAGGAACATGAGGGTAGGATGAAAGAGAAAAAGAGAAAGAGAGGGAACGTGACAGCGCCAGTTATAGCAACAATGTGGCCAGTGATGGCAAATCTTCATTGGAATCATAGACACCATTCATGTGCACCCTGCTGTCACAAATATGAAAAAGAAATAAAAAGAAGAGAGAAAGAAATCTCCATTCAGAAAACAATGCATAAGAAAAAGAAACTGAATATTTTAAAATAAAATGTGGACCTTATCAGACATTGGTCAGAGCTGCTGAAACACAACTTGTTCTCACTCCAAAGCTATCAATGTCATAATCTGGCTGAGTGGAGGAGTGGAGATGAAGCAGGAGAACCGGATTAAATGAATATAAACAGTTTATTTAAACAAAACACTGAAACTCAATACAAACAAACAAAAACCGGGAGCAAGCAATGAACGCATGCAACAATACATCGACGGACACTGGGAAGTGAGCAGACACAGACTTTATACACAGAAACATGGGCGTGGTCACAAACAAGATAACGAGATGACGAGGGGGAAATACAAATATGGGCAAGACTAAACCAAAAGGACTAAACCAAAATAACTAGAAACATGGGGGGAAAAACACTTGGAAAACATGACAGAACAGGACAAAACACAGACATATTCCTGACAATCAAAAACTAAAGCATACGAACTAGGAGGAGTTTGTTTTTAAAGGAGATGTCGGGTAGGAAGTTCAGTCAACTATGGCACAATTGGTATGGATGTTCTCAGCATGACCCAAATAATATTTTGAGACTATCATTACAATAAGGTAATTTAATAAAAAGTTATTAACTTTTTTGGAAATTTCATTATTAATGGTTAATAAATGGTTTATTACTCTTGACCAATAAGTGGCGCTGTTACCAAATTGATGTGGCATGGTCAGTGTGAGGTGACAATGGCACATGCAAAGTTTCATGTCTATATGTCAAAGCCTTGCAGCGGTACAGCCTCAGATGCAGTTTGGCATGATAACAGTTAATTTTTTGATGCGTTAGACGCTAACCGTTTCATATATCGACACAAATATATATCAGAATCAGAATCAGAATGAGCTTTATTGCCAGGTATGTTTGCACATACTAGGAATTTGTTTTTGTGACAGAGCTCCACAGTGCTACAGAATGACAGTGACAAGACGATACATATTATAAAAAGAACAATATACAAGTATACAAGACAGACAATGTGCAAAAATAGCAAAGACATTTGAATGGAAGTAAGTATGTGCTTTAAATAAATAACGGAAAAATGAATAAAGAATGTATAGTGTTGTATGTTCCACGATCAAGTGTTCATGAGATGGATTGCCTGAGGAAAGAAACTGTTTCGGTGTCTGGTCGTTCTAGTGCTCAGTGCTCTGTAGCGCCGACCAGATGGTAACAGTTCAAAAAGTGAGTGTGCTGGATGTGAGGGGTCCAGAGTGATTTTGGCAGCCCTTTTTCGTACTCTGGATAAGTAGAGATCTTGAAGGGTAGGGAGGGTTGTACCAATGATTCGTTCAGCAGTCCGGACTATGCGACATAGTCTTCTGAGATCAGAATTGGTAGCTGAGCTGAACCAGATGGTAATTGAAGTGCAGAGGACGGATTCAATGATGGCAGAGTAAAACTGTTTCAGCAGTTCCTGTGGCAGGTTGAGCTTCCTCAGCTGGCGGAGGAAGTACAGCCTCTGCTGGGCCTTTTTCACAATGGTGTCTATGTGAATGTCCCACTTCAGGTCCTGAGAGATGGTGTTGCCAAGGAACCTGAATGACTCCACTGTGTTTACAGTGCTGTTCATGATGGTGAGTGGGGGGAGAGCAGGGGGGGTTTCCTGAAGTCTATGATCATCTCCACAGTTTTGAGCGTGTTGAGCTCCAGGTTGTTATGACTGCACCAGACAGCCAGCTCTTTTACCTCCTGTCTGTAAGCAGACTCGTCACCGCCCTGAATGAGGCCGATAAGTGTGGTGTCGTCTGCAAACTTCAGGAGCTTGACAGAGGGGTCTTTGGAGGTACAGTCATTAGTATACAGGGAGAAGAGCAGTGGGGAGAGGACACAACCCTGAGGGGCGCCAGTGCTGACAGTACGGGTGCTGGATGAGAATTTTCCCAGCCTCACTAGCTGCTGCCTGTCTGTCAGGAAGCTGTTGATCCACTGACAGAGAGCGGTGGGCACAGAGAGCTGAGTTAGTTTGGGCAGGAGGAGGTTTGGGATGATAGTGTTGAAGGCTGAACTGAAGTCCACAAACAGGATCCTCACATAAGTCCCTGATTTGTCCAGATGCTGCAGTATGAAATGTAGACTCATGTTCACTGCATCATCTACAGACCTGTTTGCTCGATAAGCAAACTGCAGGGGGTCCAGTAAGGGTCCGGTGATGTCCTTCAGATAAGCCAGAACCAGTTTTTCAAACGACTTCATGACGACAGATGTTAGCGCCACAGGTCTGTAGTCGTTAAGTCCTGTTATTTTGGGTTTCTTTGGAATGGGGATGATTTCCAAGCGTTTCAGAGAGGCGGGGACTTCACACAACTCCAAAGACCTATTGAAGATCTGTGAGAAAATGGGGGCCAGCTGGTCAGCACAGGTTTTCAGACAGGCTGGTGTCACACCGTCAGGGCCTGGTGCCTTTCTTCTTTTGTTCCTTTTGAAGACCTTGCGCACCTCATCTTCACTGATTTGAATGGGAGTTGCAGGAGTGGGGGAGAGGGGTGATGTTGGAGGTGTAAATGGTGTCTTTTCAAACCGACAATAGAACTCGTTCAGATCGTCTGCCAGTTGCTGATTCTGCAAAGTGCTGGGGGATGATGTCTTGTAATTGGTGATGTGTTTTAGACCTTTCCACACTGATGAAGAGTCACTGGAATGAAATTGGTTGGTTATATAACATATAATATATATATTGTGACGAGCGTCCCGAACATGGATCAGCGTCGTCCTGGAAACTCACGCAAATCACCTGTCTCCTCTCATCACCGGCTGATCGGTCGCAGCTGTCTCTCATCAGGCCGCGGCCAGATAAGCCGTGTGAGCCGCAGCAACAGTGAGACATTTCTCCATGAAGATGGTGACTAACGCTCATTTCTCTCTTCATTCCAGACAGCAGTGCGTGACCGATCAGCCACACATATGAGCACGGACCCACAGCCTTTGGAAGCCTGCACGAAGAGCACCGAGCACCGAAGCACCGCCGCCACTTCACTGTTTCACCCACACTTTTGTCAATAAAATCCACCTTGAGCTCTCCTTGTTGCGTGTTTTCTCCCCCGTTCACAATATATATATATATATATATATATATATATATATAACATATAATATATATTTGAAAATGAAAATTGGACCAACTGTCTAGGAGGAGTTCGAAAGAGTGTAAATAAAAATGGCGGACAGGAAGTTCTGCTGACTATGGCAAAATTGGTTTCTATGTTCTCGGCATGAAACAAGGAATATGTTGAGACCTTCAGCAGTCCTCAGAGATGAAAACAAGGACCTGTGAAGAAACCGAAACAAGTGGAAGATGATAAATATATAATCACCTCTGATTGAAATTAGTGCTGAGAGGGCTGAGACGCAACAGTAAGTGCAAGCAATTAAGTTTCATTGCTATATGCCAACGTAATCAAATGTTATGAACATTTTTTTTAATTATTTCTTTACAACTTCTGTCCAGAAGGTTGCACTGCCCCCAAACTTTTTGAGTACTGTCAAAGCATGGCGCCAAATGCAAACTGTGAGTTTTACAACGGTATGCCAATGAATTTGTAAAATACAGCATTTTTACGGCAAAATAAAAAATGGTCAACACCCAAAATGGCTGACATGGGAAAATGCTGTACCCAATCTAAAGAGAGGATTTTGTTAATATCTCCTGGCCACTAGGTGGCGCTATGCTGAAACTGTGCAAGCAGCCTTAGGTCATGGGTGTTATAACACACACACACACACACACACACACACACACCATCTCAATACACCTCACATCCATTTTTGCATTCATTGAAGCATTTATTGGCATGTTACTCGAGAACAGTTTGACTAATCAACTTTATTTCCATAACTTTTTGCCAGCATGGTCTAAAGACAATCCATTTTTCCCCCCACTATTAAAACATTTTTTAATAGACTTTTAAGATTTTTTTTTTAATTTGGTCAAGTGGTTGCACTAGAGAGTTTGATATAGTTAATGTTGAGACTGTCCTCTACCAGTGTATATAACACAGTTAAAGACAAAAAACAGTATAAAAATATTACAAATATTACAAATGTATTGTGTTGCATTCCAAGTCCTCAGAAGCCATACGATATTGTACAATATTGAGTGAAAAGGCCTTAATCGCTAAAAATGATTATACTGTGTGAATGCAGTCATATCTAATTCAAAAGAAAAATCTAACAGGCAATAACCAATGGCATTTCACAAATTAAAGCTGATGTAACAGCTCTTCAGGATTTGAAGTGTCATGGTGAATGGAAACAATGATCGCTTTGAGATCTGTTCCTAAAGCAATCTTTTAACCTCAGAAGACTTGTGATATCTGTATGTTTTGAATAAACTGATTGCACTTGTATGTGCCTGTTATGCTTGTTATAGTGTATGTGCCTGGTATATGGTTAGGTTTAAGAGTAGGGGTCAGGTAAGATGCTCAAAACCGACTAAATAGTGTCATGTAAATACACTTGCTGCTTTAAATTAGACCGCATTATGTGTCATAATTACAAAGTTACACTCCAAAGGTTTCTTATTGAAAGCACTGGAGTTCCTAGTTTGTCGACAGAGCATCTTAAAAGTGACACTAATGGTGTTTGGCCATGCTTCAGTTTTTAATGCCTTGGGAGTTGAGAAGGGGTTGCTGAACATTATCAAATTTATTTTCCAATGTGTAAATGGAAAACTGAATACTAACCTGCGAGTATATTTAGTCCAAAAGCTGTGAAGAACTGACTTTTTCCAAATGTTGTAAGCTTCAGAAATAACTCAAAATGATAAAATAACAAAATAATGCTACTGGTTGTAGTGCAATACTGTACCTAAATTTATATCCACCATCCTAATATTAAATATACCCCTAACATGTGTCTGGCTCCATATCTACATAATACCCCTCTATAGCTGGCAAAACCCAGGCCTGAAAATAAAAGCACAACATCCTTAGGTCTTACACCACAGAGTGCTCATATGACTGTGAGAATCTCTTAGCATGTTTGTGCGAGCGTGTGCATCTCTCCGTCGTAGCTCATACAGTACATGACAGAGATGTGCGACATGCTTTCTCAAAAGACACTGCAAAACATCTCCAACATAATGAGTTTTTAATTAAGTCCCCTGCTTTATCGTGTTATACAAAGGAGAGCTTGGGAAGCCACCTCCAATGTGCTTTAATGAATTGTTTGGAGAATTTTGCAAAACCACGCTGATAAAGTTTTTCACAAAATACAGTCCCCATCTCTGTATTGACTTTCCAGGGTCTTGCAAACACTTCCACTCCTCTGCATCCCTCTTTCCCTAAAGAAAGGCACAAAAATTCATTATTGATGTCACAGCATTTGTTATTGTATTAGCTCTGGTTTGTCACACCAGGAAAACAGAACAGTCTTTCTTGTGTGCAGTGAAGCAGACAGTATCCCTCCTAATGGAATAAGAGTATATTGAGTACCTCTGCATTTCCTTTGGGCAAGTCAACCTTAATGCAAGCACTAAAGAAACATTCGGAAAGACAAGAAAGGTAGAAAGAAACAAAAAAGCAAGAGGACAATATGAACAGATACCATCTTAAAATACAAGGCTATGTCTTCATTTTTAAAAATGGAGCTCTGTGTCTTTTTTTCTAATATATTACAGCATATAAGTATTTCAAATTTATTTATTTCACTGCTTTTGCATCATTCTCACTTCGTACATGGTTAAAACAAGTTCTACTAACAGTTCTCTTCGGATTAGTCCTCCTAAGGCAGGCATCTAGGGCCAGTATGAGCAATGTTTTGAAGCAATGGAGTTAGTTTGCACTTTGTTGGCTGAAAATTTAATCTATCATCTTCTGTCTTGCAGTTTGATCCACCTCTTGCCTGGCAAGAGGCCGATCTCATCTCTAATTCTTCACCAGGAAAGGTCTGCCCCCTACCCAGGTCTGATCTTTATGTGCGATCCGGACCTCCTTGATATGGATCCCGTGTGTCCACCGCCTTAGGTTCCTCCGGAGCCGGTGTGTTTGAAGTGAGCTCTCGGTACGACCACTCTACATGCTGTGAAAAGTTGCTTATTGATTGACTAAGACGAGAAGCCTTAGGCAAAGTTTAGGTAAAGGCTACATTTAGTTCTTGCGAGATGTGGCGAGATATGTTTGCAGTCTTCAGGTGGTTTCTCCAGCTTGGGTTTGCATGCACAGCTTCCCAGTATGCTCAGTGATAACATATCTGACAACCCTGCGATCGTAAACCCAGTGGTAATTATTTTAGCGAGCCATGAACAAGTAGTACACAAGTCCAAAACATCCCTTTGATTTTCCTTCCCTATTTCGATCACTTTTTTTTTTTTTGTCCCTGTAGAAATAGATCTCATAACAAGCAGAACGAAATGGGTTCTGCTCAGGCCTTCTGCTTTGCAAGTCGCAGGCTTTCATTTTGTACATCATGCACTTTTTAAATGCCTCGTTACTTTCGCCACGGGACTCCGTAGTGGTGGTACAAAGCTCCGGCAGCACTTTACACAAGGTATAAGGATGGGAACTCTGGCCCATGATTCCCTGCTGTTCCCTCTGTCGGCCAACTAAAGACAGGGTGCTGAGATTCAGTAGACCGCCTTCCCTGTGTGACATCTTTGCGTAGACACATTAAAGGTCTGGGCTTCAGAGTTTTCCTCTCTTGCCTCTTCTCTTGATCAGACATCTCTGTTTGCCAGAGGGACAGTGGGAAGTTGGCCATGTTTTCATTTTTGTTTCTTTGGATGTAGGGCTGGAGAACCTTCCCCGCTTTCTTTCTCCATCTCTTTTGCAGCAGACATGGTAGTGGGGTACCGGTCCACTTGGAGGTATCTAATGAGAGACACAGGGAGCGTGGGAGAATAGCAGGCTCGCTGGAGGGGTCTACACCAAAGGCTGAGACTACAGAGAAGCTGACAGTGAGAAACAACTGTGGTGGAAGCAGAAAAAAAAGAAAAAGAGAGAAAGCCAGCCAGATGGACAGAGAGCAAATCCTCAGCGGTCTCCAGGGATGAAAAGAAGGACCTGGGAAGAAACCAGAACAAGTGGAAGATGATAAATATATAATCACCTCTGATTGAAATTAGTGCTGAGAGGGCTGTCTTAAAAGACACAACAGTAAGTGCAAGCAATTAAGTTTTCTCTAAATTGTAACATTGTAACACAAAGTTGTAATTTTAATCTTAATATCTGTTATAATGTTATTTTGTTAATACTTTACAGTTAATTTGTTTTAACTTTTAGAGTTAATTTTTTTACATTAGTTAACATGAACTAACAATGAAAAATACTTCTGAAGCATTTAGTAATCTTATTTAAATTGTTTTTGTTTTTTCTTGTTATGTAATGATTTTTAATGTTATTATTCAAATTAAAGTTGTATCTGAGCTAACATGAACTAGCAATGAACAGTTGTATTTTTGGTAACACTTTATTTTACTGTCTCTTAACTAGTTGCTTATTAACATGCATATTACTAGTATCTTAGCCATTTATTAGTACTAATTAAGCACATATTAATACCTTATTCTACATGACCTTATTTTACATCCCTAATCCTACCCAATATCTAAACTTAACAACTACCTTACTGACTATTATTAATAAGCAGCAAATTAGGACTGTATTGAGGGAAAAGTCATAGTTAATAGTGAATACGTGTTCTAAAGTATTCTAAAGTGTTACCGTATTTTTTCTACCCTGCTGGTCTTAGCTGGTTTAAGCTGGGAGCAGCTGGTTTTAGCTGGTCTCTCAGCCTGGCCAGCCTGGCCAACTTATGGAACTTTACTATAAAGTGTTACCCTGGATTTTAGCTTCTAGTTTGCTTCTTTGTTTTATAGGAATGGCTCTCCCAAAATCACCTTCATGTTGTTTCGAAAAGTAATTCTTACTGTATTCCTAGTTTTATGAAGCTATGCAGATTCTTGTGAGAAACTGATAAAAATTTAAAGGCATAGTTTACCCAAAAATGCAACCTGATCTCATGACGAAAACGTACCTGTGGTAACTTTTTCGCAAGGCGCAAAATATGTACCGCCATGTACGTTTTGTGACATATTCGATGTGAAATGTTCATTTCTAGAACTATGCTCTGTGACGTTTTAAAATAACATATCATCTGTACTACATCTAAACCTACCCGACAGTACAATCAGAATCGAATGTGACGTAAAAATGCAATCGGAAGCATGCCATTTTACCTTGCTTTCAGCTCAAATTTTTCACAGGATTCATACCCAAGGATTCCACATCCTTATGCAGCATTCCAAACTTGAAATTATAATTTTTTCAGAAGTGGGGGCAGATCGATCTACCCTGACCTCAGCAGGATGGTCATTTGACGTCACTGCTTCCAACAAGCATAGTGTGGAGTTACCTTATGTCAAACTTAAAGACATTAGACATTATGTTCATTAAATGGTACCTTAATTTTAGCTTTTCGTCAGCTGTTTTTGAAACGAAAGCATTTTGTTTTGTTTTTCTTCTATTTTTGCCATAATTGACAGAAATATATTAACATGATGTGTGATTGACTGGAACTCAACATTTCAACTAGGATGGTCCCTCTTTCATCCAATTCTGTGCCGGCTGAGCTACCAAGCAAGCTTGTTATGTCCAATTTCGACCCTCTGCCAAATTATTACCCCCTCTAGTTGAAATCGCCTGGGGTGTGAGGGGGGTCGCAATCTGGTAGGGGTCACAAGTGATTACAAGTGATCGCCATTTTACTGCCTCTAGTGTTCATTTCTGTTGGAAACTGCAGTGATATGTGCTTATTGGTATGTATTTCACGTCGTTGCCACAGGTACTTTTTCGTCATGAGATCAGGTAGCAAAAATTCAACTGCTCATACTTTACTCATCCTCATGTTTTTCCAGACAACTTTACATGTTTGTACATGTTTGTACAAACAACTTTCTTTTGTGGAACACAGAAGAAGATACTTTAAAGAATGTCTCATTCATAATTCGTTATTGGTTTTAAAAGTTCAACTCACTGACTCAATGTTTAATGCAAAGTTTCTCACATAAAGCTCTAGTTTATGGTTTCAGTGCACAAGTTTTATGAACTACTTTTAGTGTACTTTCGTGTTGCCTTTTTTTCTGAACTTTGAGTTTTTTAGACCTCATTTATTGTAACTGCATAAAAAGAGCAACCAGCACCGTTTTTCAAAATCTCTGCTTGTTGTATTTAATGAAAAATTATATGGGTTTACAATTAAGTGGGGTGTGAAGACAGAAATTTAATTTGTGTCATCTATTTCTTTTTAAAGCCTGCCTGCATTATTGTAGTTCCAATTGATTGTTCTGTTGCAACTTCCAAGGCTGAGAGATTATGCCACTGATCTGGGAAAACAATCAATTATGCTTTCACAGATTTACTATCAATAAACAGCATAGCTAGCGGCAAAACTTTCTGCTTCTCTTAAATAAAACACCCTTCAATTTTTAGATGTTCCACAGCGAAAGAAAATGCAGATCTGTGCTATTCTCAGCCTCGTCTGCAATCGACTTCCAACGTGGACCAGGCCTGAGGAGCAGGGGAGAAGGCCAGAGAGAAGACTTTTTCCAAATCAAAGGCAGGTTTATGAGATGACTGTCAATGATTTCTTCCCTGCCAAGAGTTTCTGAGGCCTGATTTGTATTAGTGTATAGATGTCTCAGACAGACATTCAGTGGAGTCGGCAGCAGTCATTGAACCATTGATTCAGGCGCCTATGTGTGAGCTGGTGGATGTCCTTGATTTCAAAAAGCAGAAAGATGATTTAGAAATATATATATATATATATATATATATATATATATATATTTTTTTTTTTTTTTTTTTTTTTTTTTTTTCTCTAAATCATCTTTTTGATTTTTGAAATCAAGGACATCCACCACCTCACACATATAGCAAAGAAAAGATGAACAAAAGTTCATCTTAGGTAGTACACTATAACTTTGGCTGATTTAATTTTAACATTAATCAAAAATACAGAAAAATTAAACAGTAATACTGTGAAATAATTTGGAATCTGCAATACATTTTCAGGGTTCTTTGATTAATAAAACAGAGTGTCTATTTACACTAAGTGCAAATAGCCCGCCTTGTTGGCAGAGGCTATTTACACTAACTCCACCCACCAATGTGTGATAGGAATAGTCAAGACTACAAAAGATGGCCATTAGTTGTCAAGCCCCAGTGGTGCAGAGTATAAATCATGTGTTTTGCTCTTTTTGACGCGACAGATCCGGGTTCGAATCCCCCTTCTGGCAAACTTTTTTTCTCTCTTTTCAAATTTTATATCGGAAAGGCATTTATTTTCAATAAAAATGAAGGACATAATTTGAAAAGTTGAAAATAAAGTATTGGTTAGGGATAGGGTTAGGGTAGGTGTAGGGAGGGCTTATTGTCCCAATAAGGCAGTACCATTTAATAAATTGAATTAAAACTATAATTTACACTCAGTATGTAATTACTGCCTACTGTTTTAATGTACTACAATACTGAGGTGTAGATAATTGTGTCTATTTGCAATAAGTATTATAAATATCAGAAAATCCTGCTATTTTAATAGAATCTACAATCATAGAGTTAATAGAATCTATAGCTATTTACACTTTGTGTAAATAGAACCCATTGCTATTTGCACTTAGTGTAAATAGCATCTATCATTAAGGAAATATACTATTTTCACTTAGTGTAAACAGCATCTATCGCTATTTGCACTTAGTGCAAATAATAAAAATATAAAAGAACACCATTTTATTTCAAATAAAAATCTTTATTTTCTAACAATATATGTCTTTACTTTTTATAAATACTGACCCCAAACTTTTGTGTTAAACCACACAAAATGTCACAGTTTCTAAAATTTTCATGAGGGAAGTCATGAGTCTTTTTGTTGCTCATTAGGCTTTCTTCTTTACCTAAGATATGTGATATCTTAAATATATTTATATTTTAATAGGACCATTTATTTATTAATATCTTCATTATGTATGTATTGCTAATTTTAATAAATAATAATTTAATAATGTATAATAAATTAATATATAATTTAAAATAACAAAATATAAAATAAAAATAATAATTTATGACTCCAACCTAAACTGAACTACACCAAACTGAATCATTGAACATACTTAAAAACAAGTCTGAATCAATCTGCTTCTCCTACGACTGCGAAAAAGTAAAGTTTGTTTGGAGGTCTCGATTATACAGTCGCTGTTTAAAGTTTGTAAACTGCTCTTGTTCTGTCTGGAGTACAGACAACTAGCTGACGCTGTGCCTTCGGTGTTCCTGCTCCAGTATTGATACTGATGAGGCCCTGTCCATTTCTGCTGTGAACCTGAGAACTACAATGACGTCTTCTCAGACAAAGCAGCTGTCAGCACCCTCTCTCATTGCTGTTTGCTGCAGGTTAATTGACTGGAGTTGCACCGGTTTCACACCAGCGCCCTCTTCCCGGACACGGCCGTCTCCCCTCATCCGTTTCTCCTCGCTGGGTCGTCCCGGGTGAGCCTCACCTCCTCCGGCCAGACTGAGAGGAAAAGAGAGAGAGATAGAGCAGAGGAGGAGTATATCCACTTTTCTGTGGCAATTTGAAATGAGGGGCAGGCCTGCAAGTGTGACAGTCCCGGCATCATCACGCTGCGCGCATATTAGAGTAAGTACCCTGATCGCCCATGTGAAAAGCCACTGGGGACGGCCCTCTGATACGCCACTTCCAGCTCCAGCCTCACATGGAGCTCTATTTCACGGCCGGCTGGCCTGATTGAAAGTAATAGGGGGACTGAGGCTGTGATGAACTGACATGCCCAATAACTTTCATTACGTGGCTGTAACCTTGTCCCACTCACTAATTAATTTTTCTGCCAGCGATCATATGCCTGTGTGCTGTAGACTGGAGCGCAACCGCTGTCTGCTTTCCGTGCATCTGCAGGGAAGCACAGTTTAACACTGTACGGCCAAAAGTATGTATAATACCTTCTTCTAATTAACAGGTTTGACTGAGCCCATTGGTCCAGAGAAGTAAAATCTTAATGTTATGGCATACAGTAACATTCTCGAGAATTTTGTGCATGTGACAGTTTGTAGAGAGAACTTTTTTTAATGTAGCATGGTAATGCCCCTGTGCTTAAACCAAATCAGTAAAGAAAAAATTACTGGTATGGAAGACCAAAACTCATTAGATACATATAGTAAAAACATTTCCAAATAATGTATATGTACTGAATCCTTTTTCAGCTTGAAACCTTACAATGAAAATGTAATTGCGACAATATCTTTCACAGTTGTAATTGTAATTCCCGTAATCGCAACTTTTTTTTTTTTTTTGTGATTGTGACTTTATACAGTATTTTACATCACAATGTAATTTTCTTAATTGTGAATTTTTATCAACTATTTTTTTTTCATAGTTGCAACTTTATATCTCACAATGTGTCATATCTCACATGCAACTTTATATCTTGAAGTGTAACTTTATATATTGCTGCTGCTATGTTTATCCAGTTGCTGTTTTCTGTCTTTCAATTGCAACTTTTTACATCACAGTGTGACTTTATATCTTGCAATTGTGTCTTTTTTTGTAATTGTGACTTATCTCACAATGTCTTTATAGCTCACATTTGTTCCTCATATTTAAACATTTATTCTGACTTTTTATCTCCTAATTGTGACTTTTTATCTCAAAATATGTGACCCTGGACCACAAAACCAGTCACAAGGGTCAGTATTTTGATACAACTATTTGAAAATCTGGAATCTGAGGGTGCAAAAAAATCTAAATATTGAGAAAATCACCTTTAAAAATGTCTAAATGAAGTTCTTAGCAATGCATATTACTAATAAACAATATGTTTTGATATATTTACGGTAGCAAATTTACCAAAAATCTCACAATGTAACTTTATCTCCCAATTGTGGCTTTAATTTTCAGTTACTGTCACTTTTAATTCTCAATTGTGACTTCATATCTCACAATAACGATTTGTTAGTTTCTTGTAATTGCAACTGTATATATTACAGCTGCCTGCAACGTTTTATGTCACAGTGTGATTAGGTCTCACAGTGTAACTTTATTTCTTACAATTGCAACTTTATATCTTGCAGTTTTGACCTTGTATCTGCTTATTTTTTCTTATTTTGAACTTTATCTCACAATTTTCACTTCTTCACTCTGAGGCAGAAATGGGCTTTTATACATATGGATGTGGTGTTTGCTGTCCACAAGCGTTTGCCTATATATTAAGTGGCATCTCAGAACTCATCTGGGTCCTTTTATATAATAAGGTATGGATCTTCCCTCTCTGGTTCATTATGATACATATTACACTGAATATGAATGCATGAATGCAGGAGCAGCATTATTTGCAGTTCCTTAATAGCCATCGCAGAAGTGCATTAGAAACCTCATGCATGCTGGGCAAGCTTGTAAAAATCCAGGCAAATAAATATTACATGATGCATCTGATAAATAGATGCATGAACAGAATGCAGTGTTTACAATCATCTATAAGTGCGAGCGATGGTTGGTGAGTGGAAAGAAGGCTTGCGGAATTTTGTTTATTTTGGTGCAGATTTTTTTTTTTTTTTTTTTTTTTTGCAGGGCTTCTATGCAATACATCACCTTTCCTTCATTTGCTGTTTGAGTAGTCTAGAAGCCACATTTACATTCCTGACCATTAGTCTCCCCTCTGCTTCCATTGGTTCACCTTTGCACGAGCAAGCAGCAGCTTGAGTGCATACAGTATTAGAGCGCCTCCTGGTGGACACATTAAAAGCTTTTACACTTTAAAACCTGTTTTTGTTGTTTTTAGGGTTTATGATTTTGTTCTTCTCTGCACGTTCAGATGTGGTGCACTGGTATAGGTTTCCCTGCTTGTTTTTTCCTCTTTCCATTCATCACATTTTCTGACTGAAGTCAATTTTGAATCCGTCACCAAGACAGATGTGATGTGTAATTTTTGCACAGACAAAGGCCTGTGACTGACATTTCATGCTCGCTAGGATGAACTACATGCATTCATTTTGCCCAGACATTCATCTTTCGGTCCTGATCCATTCATTGAAATGTGAACTTCTGACTCTTGTTCTCTTGAAAGCATTCGTTCATTAGGATGTTTACAATTTTCTTTGTGCTTCAACACAAATGAAATCCCGCCCCTCCCGTGCGTTCTTTGCCAGCGTTATCGCAACGCTTCCTTTTTCACGCCTGGAGAATTCCCTCCTTTGTAAAATGGAGATATCTGTACCTTTGAGTATTTCTTTAATGACACAGCCGCCTTTGTGTTACTGCCGCACGCGCCTCTGCCTGCTGTTCACTGACGTCTTATCTGATTGTTGTGTGTGGCTGCTTCGCTAACAGAGGTCCGTTGGGTAAATTCCCTTTGTTGGCCCATGCATCTAGATTGCACACATTCACAACACGTTCCTTCAGTTACAGAACCCTGGTGCTTACACATACTTGTATGCAAATGTTCATGTGTGATTCACATGCACATAGATAGTTTTACACTTGGAAAAGTGTCTGAACCCCTTTTGCAGAATACACAATGAATGCTTCTGGAGCTCTGGATTGTTTCTCGCCTCTAAGACTCCTGAGAACCAAGATGAAAATAAAACAAAAAGTGCCCTAGATTTGAGCAGGAAGGATAAAGGAGAGAGGAGGAAGAGGAGGGAGAGAGATTAAAGAGCATGCAATGATTCGGCTGTAGTCATGCTATTTTATTTTCCCGTCCTTCTCCCCTTTTCTCTCTCGGTGGAAGCGTGACATTCTCAGTGACATACTCTGGATTAGAGGCCTGCAGATTAGAGATGCAGTTCTACTGCAGGTAAACATGACTTGGTCAGTTATTCCATATGACATGATTTGCAGACTATGAGAGTTCAAACTATGGCAAAGGGAGGAAAAAATCTAAAATTTCTTACAAAGTATATTTATTTGTTTCAGCCAAATCCTAATTGGCCAAAGATGTTAAACTAATATTACTAATTTAATATAATACTAATTTAACCTAAACTTACAATATTTTAATTGTCATTGCAAACCTATAGATCTGCTATTTTATTCATTAATTTCGGCCACGTTCACACAGCAGCATAATCACGACATACAGTGCGAGAGAGCCGCTCCGCTGGACAACCGCGTGTCTACTATGTGTTGCGTGTTTTCAGGTTTGGTTTCAGTAACTTACAGCGAACGAGAAGTGAGCTGCGTGTCATCTGAAAGTTTTATATCCATTCTCGACCGGACTTGCTCCCTTTTGTGTTCTACGCGTGGCTCAAATGCTCCGTTCTCTATCCAAATTTAAAAGCTGCTGTCGGTTAGTATGATAGATAAACTCGCGGCTCGATTAGACTCTTGTCATGTCAGAAAGTAATAAGATGATAAGTTTTGTAGATATGTATGGTTTTATGGACGTCACCATGTTTGATATTACTTTGGTCACTGTTGCTATGGTTACTGATAAAGAATATGGGTTTGACTCCCGTTGCACGTTCATACAGGCAGTATTTGAGAGCTACTGTAAGCTGTTGTGTGAACAGGAGATTTCGAGACTTGCACCTGTAAGTAAATGCGGTTGTCAGTCCCAAAAATGGACAGTGTAAACGTAGCTGTATTTATTTATCCCCTGTACAACACAAAAGTAAAAAGAATATTTATGTAGTTCTTGATCAGATATAATGTTTGTTAATCTCCAAAATGGGAAAAAGCACCACAAATGATAGCTTCCCAGATAGCACACACATGTCTGCAAGATGTCTGTTAAAGATCTATTCATCTGGAAAGCATCTGCTGTGTACAAACATCTGTAAGATGTCAGTTTTACATACACTCTAAACCATACACATCTTAAAGACCTCCAATAGACGTCTATTTGACATCTGATAGGAGACATCCTATAGACGTATTGCAGATGAGCAAACACTCTAAAAAATACATCTTGCAGATGTAAATGCAGATATCAAAAAGGCGTCTCTGAAATGTTTGTGTGCTATCAGCCCTGGTAGCACATGTACATCTCGGAGACGTCTATTTGACGTCTGCATTTACATCTGCAAGACGTAGTTTACTCATCTGCAATACGTCTACTGGACGTTTCCTATCAGGTGTCAAATTGACATCTATTGTACATAAAACTGACATCTTACAGACGTCTGCCAGATGTTTGTACACAGCAGATGCTTTCCAGATCAAGAGACCTTTAACAGACATCTTCCAGATGTACGTGTGCTATTGTCCCTAGAAAATGTATAAATGGAGTGCAGCAGGGAAGATGTAATTTTGTAGTCAGAATATGTAAACTTCCTCTTCCATTGTTCTGAATCAATTTCAAATTCCAATTTTATTCGTCACATACACAGTCATACACAGTATAATATGAAGTGAAATGCTTATGCGACTGCTGATGACCTAAAAATTCAAAAAGAATTGGATTCGTCTGAAAGAAAGTAGTCATATACACCTAGGATGCCTGTAGGGTGAGTAAATAATGGGTTAATATCCCTTTAAGCTTGAAGAGTACCAATGACTTATGAGTTAAATTTGGGTCTGTTCCACATATGAAATTACCATTGGACTTCTAAAGACTTACTATACAGTATAATGCACAAGGCATATGGACTACAGGGTGTTTTTAATGATCTTTATATCATCTCTACATTTTCCATTTGTGGGTAAATAAATACAAACAGATTTCTGGCTGTGAACTTATACTTAAAAAACAGGAGCATTGCATGCAAACCTTTGGGGAAAAATGCTTCTTGCTCTGCTATTTGCAATTTAATTTTTTTGGTGAACTATTCTTTTAATGTAGCTCTCTCGACTTCACTTGAACTTGAAGTTAATGGTTTATGAGTAAACCTTGTTCTTCATGTTTCAATGCTTTTAAGACCACCTTTGATCTTTTATTTAAGAATTTCAGACAAGATAATACAGTCTTTCTGAGAGCTTAAAGTGACATTTTGTCTGGATTGTACAGAACAGAACAGAACATCATCAGTGAACATCCTTTTGAGACCATGATCATTAAAAACATCACAATACTTAATTCTGATTATCTGATCTAATATTTTTAGATAATGCACATAGATCTAATTGACTGCTTAATACATTTATTTATTTAGTCAAAATAAAGCCTATTAAGCCATACACTTAAGGTCCTATTGCTGCACCAGGGTTTATTTTGTAACGACTATTTGACCTGTTTAATTAGTCAAGTCTTTATATCCACTGTTGCTTTGGTTTAGTAGAGCACTGAGTCTGAGAATAACATCTCTTTTCTCTTTTCTACTCAGTCGCCTCTGGCCCCAGCATTCCCTCAACTCTTTCACAAGCATGTCAGCGAACAGAAAGATTCAGAAGGTCAGAGCCAGTAGGGACTGACTTGTGTTGTAGTGCAGCAGGTCTTTGTTCCTCCTCTGCGCTGCTGTTTGGGAGGCTGACTTACTCACTGCTACATCCCAGAGCTATTCCTCATGTCTTACAAATGCATCCGTCTGTGTCAGATCACATTACACTCAGAGACTGACAGCTGGACGTAGGAGATGTCAGTGATGTTCCCTTCTAAAGTGAAGGTAAGACTCGGTTTACCCAGGAAAAACTGAAAAAAAAATAAAATAAAAAAATTATACTTATTAGGGCTGTCAAAATTAACACAGCATCCTTTTTTTCTTCCTTGTATCCCTTTGTCAGACTATATCAAGATGCCATCAAGCATGATAAAACACAAAAGAGAAGTTAATTTGGTACTGGCACGCTGTGTGTGAAGCAACTCTCTGCGCATGCACATGCACAGAAAGCCACTTCAGACTCATTGCATTGAGTTCTCTTTCACGGACAATAACAAATTTTGGGGAGTGACCTTGTATAATAATATGCATTTATTTGTGATTAATCAAAAAAGATTAATGTTTTTTTTTTTTTTTTTTTTTTTTTTTTTTTTTTTTTTATTGATTGATCTACATGAAAATAATGTTCATTATTTACAAAGCCTGTCAATAGACAGATTCTGTCCCTGTCACAATGTGATGCTTTTCAGATTTTTTTTAATGCATCTATTTCTTATTTCACTTGATGCTTTTGCATTTCTCCAGTGGCATTTTCGTTAATGGCGTGTTTTGCTTGTTATTTAAAAGCAAATGATAGTTAGTTCTAGTCCCATCTCTGTCATTCAGATGGACTTTCTTCACTGTTAACAGACAATGGAGAGTCTGATTGTTATTGAACAAGTGCATTGAACAAAAAAGCTCTTATTCTGACATTAGTCTAAATAACACTTGAAATATAAAGCCAGAAATCCATTTCCTGAAAGAAATAACAATGCTGACTTTGCAGCAAAATTAAGATTTTTGTTGTATCAGAGCTACTATGCAGGTGTTATGATGATCATTTTCTGTCTTGTTTTCTATTTGCTGTGCGTAAGGTTCATCACTCAATCCAACACCATCTTTGCATTATAAAATTGTTCATTCAAATTAGGTAATTAGCATGAAAATATCATTAATGTTGGTTACGTTTTGAATGTAGTTGCATTCTATTGATTGGATATTTCAATCTGAAATATTATATTTCATAGAAATATTATGTTAAAAATAAATAAATCTCAGGTTACACATTTAACCATTGTTCCCTGAGAAGTTGAACAAGACCCTGTGTCCCCTAGAGGGCACTATGGGGAATGTCTCAAGAATGATGTCTGAAGCATGAGTCTATATACAACAATGAACTTGACATTGGCAGATGGCAACCTACAATGTCACAACTGGTATGGGCGACAGTGTTAACTTCGTTGACAAATAATTTTCGTCAACAGCATTTTTACTGCCAAAAACGAGAAAAAAAATTTGAATGACAAAAACTATGATGAAAATGTATTGACATTTTCATCAGTTAATAAAAACAAGACGAGCATGTTAGTGAGGGACGATTTGAGAAGAGATTCATTCAGAACAAATCTGCTGTGTGGTTAGGAGGTTAGATGCTGACATTTGCACTGTATCATAGTTTATTGATCTATTCAACGGGACATAAACTGGCATACATTTGTTGCATGTCTCATAAAATGTAAAAAAAAAAAAAAAATAGACACTAAAGCAGCGCCTCTCACACATGCCTCAGGATCGGAGGAATTCACACAAAATTATGTTGAATTTATGTTTTGACAAGTATTCACGTAAACACAGCCGTTACGTCTTAGTTGAATGGAAACAGTTGGGAGAATATTATTTATTGGTACTTTGCATCCGTGCATCCAGTTTTAAAGGGACAGCAGCCTAATTTAGTTGCTATTGTCTGTGGCATTGATGTTAATCAAGCAACTAAAGAAAGACAGAAAATCACTCACTGCTCTTGACTGAATCACTTTAGTAGCCCAAGTAAAGATTAATCTAAATTTCTTCATATAAATACATTTGTCTGCTAGAAAGAATTAAGAATATGGTAAACAAGTTGTTATAAAGAATGTATAATTAGCCTATAAAACCACTATCATTACATTGAAAACAAGACCAAGTTCTTGTTTCTTTATGAAAAGTGGTTTCGTTTAATTTTAATATAAAGGCATTATACAATGAGTTTGGTCATTTTAAAGAAATTCCTAAAAAAACATTACACTGTAAATAAACCCATTTGACTAAATTTACTCTTGATTTAGTCAACCAAATGATATTTATGATATTTAGTTGACTAAAACTAAAACAATTCAGATGACTAAAACTCATGACTAAAACTAAATGCCATTTTAGTCAAAAGACTATGACTAAATCAAGATTTGCTGTCAAAATTAACGAGAGAATAAAAGGGCACCTGTAAAATACATCATCCACTTTTTGTCTAAAGGAGACGTGCAGGAATTCTAGAAGCATGGAAAAGGGAAATAGCATCTTGTTCTCTTTCTCAGGGAACATGGTTACATGCATAACCTGAGGCATTCCCTTTCGAATATGAACTTGCGCTGCGTCCCCTAGAGGGCACTATGAGAAACAGTATACCCAAAGTGCCATGATGAAGGGATGACTGCTTTATTGGCTAAGCTAAGTCTAAGACTCAAAGGAGTCCTCACCCCTGCGCCAGAGATGTGATCATAGACTAGAGCTTCTCAAAAACAGAAGTCTCAACAGGAGAAAGGAGGCCTAACTACATTCTTATTCAGGCCAGCATCCAAGAAGGCTCCAGAGAGCTTAACACTCAGAATTTCTGTTCAGAAAAAGAGTTATAAACTCAGTCTGACTGACCTGATGAAACTCCAACTAAAAACAACAACTCTTGAAATAAGAGGAGTAGGCCTAGCAACACTCCATGCTAGAGTCAGTGGCTAAGGAGGCTCCAAGAAAGCCAGTGACCGAGCAAACTACCACCTAGCCAAGCTCTTGGAGCAAAGGCCTCAGTATGTACTACACTCCAAGTCAAGAGGAGACCTAACAATGTCCCACGCTCATGGTATCTTGAGAGGCTCACATTACTCACCATTACTCTTTGAGCAGAGCTCTGGGGAGCTGAGGCCTTAGTGAGAGGAGGCCTAACGACGCTCGCAGTATCCAAGGAAGCTCACAGAGAACCTAGTCAACTTGGTAGACCTACTTTGGTTAAGAGCAACCATTTTCTAGGCAAGCCAGAGTTTTCCCTCAGTACAAAGTTTTTTTTCTAAACTATAGACAGAATCCTATAGTATAAACCTAAGCCATATCAGGACCAAAGTATTGTCTTTGGAACTCTTTAGTTGGGCTTCTAAGCAACCACCTTGCATTAGGAAGTACATAGCTATGCTCTAAAAAGCACTCAGAACACATTAACAAGCACATAGCAACACCCTGCCACAGTTTTGCGTGAGGAGCCATTAGAAAAATAAAAAAAAAACGAACTAATCTCACAGTTTAGGCAAATGTCTATGCAGCTTCTAAAGTCCCATATAGCAGAACGGCTGTTATTCACACATTTAACTCAGCGACACAGTTTAGCATCATTGTTGTTGTCATGATTATGGCTCCTCAGACACCACCATGACATTAGGTGCACAAAGAGGATGAACATACTGCTGCCAAGACCTTCAGGAAAACTGCCATGAGGAGGACAATGAACATATCATGCAAAATGTTTCTAAAAAATTCTAAAGTGATCTAATTATGCCTCGTTTTTTTTATATCTGTATGATTTATGCATAGTGTTAGCAAGTTTTCTGCAATTTTTCCTTCACTTAAATCTCATTTCATATGGGACCAAGAAAGCAATTCGTCTGTGCCCCGAATCCCAATGAGGGTGTTTGTGGGAGAGGTGAAGACTCAGCATGGTAAATAAGGAGAGGGGTTTTCAAAAGGTTAGCCGACAATCACTGCCACACACTACGGCTGGAACGGCAGACAATAAAACAGAAGGTACAGGAGATATTTTGTTTTGGAGGAAAGCTTGGCTGTAAGTGTCAGGATCGACCCCTAACCTTCACTGCATTAATTATCAAAACACTTCTGTTATTCTTAGGTCTGCCGAATATGAAGTAGGCTTTACTGAAAGAAAGAAAAAAACTTTCGATTTGAATATACCGAATATGCATTCACCTCTATCACCCCCTCACAGTGGAATGTTTCTAATTAGTCAATATGCATAGTTTTTAAGCCTTACCCTAAACTTTGAAGTTGCATATTTGCATTTGACAAAGCAAAGCTCTTCCAATGTGACATTGCTTCTTCTAAAAAAAAAAGTTTTTTTTTACATAAGTACAACTTTACAGAGACTGTAAATGCCAATCATAATGTTTAAAGTCATAATAATAATAATAATAATAATAACAACAGTAATATTTATTATTATTATTATTATTATTATTATTATTATTATTATTATTATTATTATTATTATTATTATTATTATTGTTATTGTTGTTGTTGTCATAATACCCTTTTAAATTCTTTAGTTTTTGGGACCCCCACAATTTCTAGAGAACATTAATTCTTAAATTTATTTGAAATATAAAAATATTTTTTGAGGTATATGCTTTAAAAGGGAATTTAAAATGCCATTTGAGTAAAGAAAAAAATAAGTCAATTTTTTACAACAAATTTAATTTATCATGTTTTAAAGATGTTCAGACTTTTTTGCTGTAAAGTAGCCTAATAATTAATTTATGATAAATTAAAATGATTAATGATTAAGTTGAGTTTTTTTTTTTTATTCCCAGTGTAATTAATTAACCAAATTAATTAAAATTGAATTAAAGAAAAAAAAAGACACAAATTATCTAAAAAAAATGTCAAAATATCTAAATAGCCTTTAAAAACTTTCACATTTTTCTGAGAATTTAGAAATAAATTTGTCTTCCTCCAGATATTTTCAATAACAAATATAAAACAATTTGTGAGGTATATACATAAAAATGGCATTGGGGTAAGGAAGGTAAATTTAATCTGGCATAAGTAAAACATGTTAAAATATACTGATTAAGATAAATTTAAGTGATAAATGATTAAGTTTAATAACTTTCCCTCTTTTTTTCAGTGTAAAAAAAACTGAACCGCCCCAAACTTATGCCATTGGCTGATCCAGTGTTGCTGTGTAAGGCCAGTCTGTAAGTAACTGTGTTACATTTTAGCATGAATCAACATGCAAACAGCTTAAATCTACTGTTGTATGTCCATGCTGAACTGGAATTTTAACATCAATAAATGCCACACTTAACCTTCGAGCTTCAGCTGCATTGAGTTGATGTCTCAACAGCAGTCTGTGAATCTCTAAACTACCATAGTTCACACTAACTCCGACGCACACAGGCAAGAGCTACAGAGACAGAACGCTAAAAAAGATATGGAAGTCAACTGATCTGATAACCACACTAAAACCCTCTGCGATTGGAAAAACTGCCGACGGCCTTGCCAAGCGAAAAGGTCAAACGGATGGAGACGCTGCATCGGACAACTAAGAAACATTCAAAGCTCAAAGATAGTATGTGCTTTGAAAAGAGGAAAAAAGGGCGAAAAGGTGCCCTGCTTATGCATGAGACATCTCTTAACAGCCATCTGTCCTCCCGCTCCTTCTGAGACATCGTGTTTGACAGCGAGACCTGACTCGTGCTACGTTTGATCCTCCGATAACCCGCGAGGAGGGGCGGACATGAGAGAGGCATAGCCAGTGGCTTAAAAAATGAAAGAAACCAACTTGGTGCGTTCGACACTCTTTATCCTCACAGACAAAACACCTTAGATTTACGAGTCTCTGAAGAACCAAGTCCTGGAGGGCAGACAGCATGTTTTATTTGTGCCACTTTCTCAGATGCCGCTTCGAAGAAAATATAATCTGGGCTCAGTGACTTCCAAGCGTCAGGACCAATCCTCAGATGTACTTTCTGTGTAAGGTACGGGGAAAAAGTGAGCACTTCTGAGCCATCTGTCTGTTAGGGAGTCTAAAACGAACAGCGTTTACATGACTCCAGCTGCGCTCTGGCTCTGAATCTGATTGGCTGGCCCTGGTTGTGTGGCTGCATATCTTTGCGGCGTATGGAAAGGATATTGGTGTGACTGATCTCATTTGGAGCCTTCTTTCTTCAGATCATCGCTTCTATATTGCAGTGTAGGCTACGTCTACCTTTGGAGAGGAAAATATTGCAGACTAGGATTCAGGAGTTTAGCCGGAGGGTGACAGGAGGACAAGGGCGAGATGGAAGTTGCGAGAAGAGGAGTAGGTGGTTGGGTTTTAACATAAAGGGCCTAATTACGCTTGGAGCGAAGCGGTAATGCATCTTTAGCCCAGAACTGTCATCTACCTAATCTCTCCATAGCCCCACCCCTCACATACGCTGCATACATAACAGCTCGTGCAACAGAACGCTCTTTTACCGTATTTATTTATAGGCCCACATTGTGTGGTGGTTGGTTGATTGATTGATGGGTTTGTTGTTTGGACGCTTGCATGCGCACACGCTGAGGCGTTTATAGCCAGATGTTGCTGCCTAGAACTTCATCATTTAGACCTTAACTGTGAGCCTTAAGCCTGAATAATCGTCCATTGGCTGTATTTGTATTTCTACAGTGCCTTAATGTACACAACTCAATGAGTCTGTTTACACACAGTGATGTCTTGAAATTAGCCTGAAGCCATGATTTCCTTGTTAGCTGAGAGTAAATTCAGACAATTAAATGGGTCATTCTGAATTCGAAAGTTAAACATAGTTCATTTTTCTCTCATAAACGCCTTTGGACAACTTGCTTCAGTGCTTTATTTTTTTTTTTTTCACTAATAAACACCAGTGTCAATAACCCCAGTTTTTGTTTTGTTTGGTTTTGAAAGAGAAGAATATATTTTAACATCAATAAATTACACAATTAACCTTTGAGCTTATACTTTATTGAGCTGAAGTCTCAACAGAAATCTGTGAATCTTTGGACTATCGTAGTTCAAACTAACTCTGATGCACCCAGCCTCGTTAACCTTAAAAATATTTTTCCAGTTTCCATTTTTACACTTGACCCAGTACAAGTGAGTAAAAATAAAAAAAAATAAGTGTATTAGAAGAGATTTATTTATTTTGTTGTATGTGCAAAGCAATTTAGAGTGATACAGTGGGGAAAATAATTATTTGATCTCCTGCTGATTTTGTGTTTGCCCACTGACAAAGAAATGATCTGTCTATAATTTAAATGGTAGGTTTATTTGAACAGTGAACAGAATAGCAAAAAAAAATGCATTTCAAAAAAGTTAAAGACGTCATAAATTTATTTGCATTTTAATGAGTGAAATAAGTATTTGATCCCCTATCAATCAGCAAGATTTTTGGCTCCCAATTGTCTTTTATACAGGTAACAAACTGAGATTAGGAGCACTCTCTTAATAGTAGTGCTCCTAATCTCAGCGTGTTACTTGTATAAAAGACACCTGTCCACAGAAGTCAAGTCAAGTCAAGTCACCTTTATTTATATAGCGCTTTTAACAATACAGATTGTGTCAAGGCAACTTCACAGTATTTAAACAGCACAATAGTGTGTAAGTAACGCATTATTGTAAACAATCAATTTTCAGTTAAAGGCAGTTAATCAATGAATTCAGTGATATCATCGTCCAGTTCAGTTCAAATAGTATAGGATATCGCTGGAAAGTGTCCCCAACTAAGCAAGCCAGAGGCGACAGCGGCAAGGAACCAAAACTCCACAGGTGACAGAGATGGATAAAAAAACCTTGGGAGAAACCAGGCTCAGTCGGGGGACCAGTTCTCCTCTGGCCAGACGAAACCAGCAGTTTGTAGCAATGTCAGATTGTAGAGAACTCATTAGGTTCCCGTGGTGTAGCGCCAATGGCCGTCTAGGTTGGGGAGGTCTTCATTGATGATCTGTCTCTGGAGCTCATCTGGTTGACATTCAGGGCTATAGAAGTCATCTCCAGGTGGTGATCCATGATCTAAGCTGAGTACGGACTGGATCCGGGGTACTGCAGTGATCATCTGATCTGGATACAGGCTGGGTCTGGTGGCTACGGTGACCTCGGAATAAGAATGAAACAGACTAATATTAGCGTAGATGCCATTCTTCTTATGATGCAACGAGTACATCAAGAGTTATGGGACGTGTTTTCGGTTCCGGTTGACCTAATTAATGCAGCCTAACAATCCTTTAACGGATTTGAATTATAGGAATGTGTTAATGTTTTATGTGTAAGCCAGGTTAAAGAGATGTGTCTTTAATCTAGATTTAAACTGACAGATTGTGTCTGCCTCCCGAGCAGTGTTAGGTAGATTGTTCCAGAGTTTAGGCGCTAGATAAGAAAATGATCTGCCGCCCGCAGTTGATTTTGATATTCTAGGTATTATCAAATTGCCAGAATTTTGAGAACGCAGCGGACGTGAGGGACTATAATGCGATAGGAGCTCGTTTAAGTACTGAGGAGCTAAACCATTGAGGGCTTTATAAGTAATTAGCAAGATTTTAAAATCTATACAATGTTTTATAGGGAGCCAATGCAGTGTTGACAGAACGGGGCTAATATGGTCATACTTTTTGGTTCTAGTAAGAACTCTTGCTGCTGCATTTTGGACCAGCTGGAGTTTGTTTATTAAGCGTGCAGAACAACCACCCAATAAAGCATTACAATAATCTACCCTTGAGGTCATGAACGCATGAATTAACGTTTTGGCATTTGACATTGACAGCATAGGTCGTAATTTCTATATATTTTTAAGATGGAAAAATGCGGTTTTGCAAATGCTAGAAATGTGGCTTTCAAAGGAGAGATTGCTATCGAATAGCATACCTAGGTTCCTAACTGATGACGACAAATTTACAGAGCAGCCATCTAGACTGTGTTTTAGGTTATTACTTGTGGAGGTTTTAGGTCCAATAATTAACACCTCTGTTTTTTTTTTCAGAATTTAACAGTAAGGAGTTACTCGCCATCCAGTTTTTAATATCAGCTATGCATTCTGTTAGTTTTTCAAGTTGGTATGTTTCACCAGGCCGCGAAGCAATCAATCAATCAGATTCCAAACTCTTCACCATGGCCAAGACCAAATAGTTGTCCAAGGATGTCAGGGACAAGATTGTAGACCTACACAAGGGTGGAATGGGCTACAAGATTATCGCCAAGCAGCTTGGTGAGAAGGTGACAACAGTTGGTGCGATTATTCGCAATTGAAGAAACACAAAATAACTGTCAATCTCCCTTGGCCTGGGGCTCCATGCAAGATCTCACCTCGTGGAGTTTCAATGATCATTACAATGGTGAGGAATCACCCCAGAACTACACGGGAGGATCTTGTCAATGATCTCAAGGCAGCTGGGACCATAGTCACCAAGAACACAATTGGAGGAGGAATGCTGCCTATGACCCCAAGAACACCATCCCCACCGTCAAATATGGAGGTGGAAATATTATGCTTTGGGGGTGTTTTTCTGCTAAGGGGACAGGACAACTGCGCCGTATCAAAGAGACAATGGATGGGGACATGTACTGTCAAATCTTGGGTGAGAACCTCCTTTCCTCATTGAAAATGGCTTGTGGATGACCCAAAACACATGACCAAGGCAACAAAGGAGTGGCTCAAGAAGAAGCACATTAAGGTCCTGGAGTGGCCTAGCCAGTCTTCAGACCTTAATCCCATAGAAAATCTTTGGAAGGAGCTAAAGGTTTGAATTGTCAAATGTCGCCTCGAAACCTTAATGACTTGGAGAGGATCTGGATAGAGGAGTGATACAAAATCCCTCCTGAGATGTGTGCAAACCTGGTGTCCAACTACAAGAAATGTCTGACCTCTGTGATTGCCAAAAAGGGTTTTGCCACCAAGTACTAAGCCATGTTTTGCAACATTAAAATGCAAATCAAATTTATAACTTTTTTAAAAGCATTTTTTTGTTGTTATTCCGTCTCTCACTGTTAAAATAAAATTATGCCATTAAAAATATAGACTGATCATTTTTTTTTGTCAGTGGGCAAACATACAAAATCAACAGGGGATCAAATAATTATTTACCCTACTGTACCATTTTATATTTTATTTATTGAAGAGTAAAATGTTAACATCATTTTACAGGTTCTTCAGGTGTTCCTGGCAACTTGAAGGTGGTTTATTACTAGTCTTACTAAGTCAAAAGAATCCAGTTTGGTTTCAATATACAGTCCCGCGATCAATGTAAGAATATAGGATTTTTATTGTGAAAATTGTAAATCTGATTGCTTAGATGAGCAACAGCACACTGAGGTTAAAACTGAGATATAAGGAGGTTTGTTCAAAACCTCATAATTATTTGGAAAGTCAATAAATAGACCAAACCAGCAACCGCAAGACTTCAAAACTGAACTAAAGTCTCCTTTGTTCAAATGGATTGTGTTGTGCATGCAAATTATAGGATTAATTTGTCTAGAATTTTGCACATTTTGCTACTGAATATTAATATTCATGTCATTCATTGAGATTGTAGAAGGCTGCAGCATATCCAAAAAAAGAAAATCCATTGACATCCTCAGTAACCTGATGTGTTCCTGCAAAATGTTAATTAAAATGGGGCTTTGAGCAAAGTAGACATTTTTAGTGCACGTCAAGAATTAATTTGAGTTTCGAACCCTCTTCTTAAGGCACTAATGCTAATTACAACATTAGAACGCTTTTTCATATATCAAAACAAGCCACTCCTCTAATACATAAAGCTTTATTTTATCCACATCTTGTTCTGTTGGCTGGTGAGAAGCAGAATGGAAGCAGAATGACCTAATTACGGCCGTCATGAAGATGCATAATTTCATCTCACCCTTCATTCCTGTATTCGCTAATTGCTATCACATTGTAAAACACACACTTTGTCCCTTTGTATCAGCAAAGCCTCATTAGAAAACAATGCATTGGCTGCTTTCAGCTAATGTATTTGTCACAATTGCTAGCAAGCTAATGTACTGAGCGCTGCAGGCTTCACTGCACTAAAGCCATCCTCCTACACACAGACACATACGTTTATTAAGTTTGCTTTAGTGTGCTTTAAGTGATAACAATCATCATAAATCAGGATGCCGCATTTCCAATAACCCAGCTTGGAGCAAATGGACACAAGAAGTCATTACAATATAAAAGAAGGGAAATCTCCACTGACGCTGAGAATATTTGTCAAGATATGCACATTTAGCAATACTGGATCATATAACACCAGCATTTACATAAGAGGTGAAACAACTATAAAATAGAGAAGTAACTTTCTAGGCCAAGTCGGAGTGTTTCCTCAATACAAATCTCAGCAAAAATGGTTTGTCTACTTATTTGTTTGTTTAAATTTTTATTAAATATTTTATTTTATTTTATTTTTAAATAAGAAAATGCTTTGAGAAAATGCTTTTGAATTTAAAGATTTAAATTTATCTTATTTTGTCTTCTGGGAAACATGTAAGCATCTTCTGTAGTTTCTGAAGGGCTAAATTAAAATATGATATTTAGGTAAAATAATAAAACTATACACATCTCCATTCTGTTCAAATGTTTTCACCCCCTGGCTCTTAATGCATTGTTTTTTTTCTTTTCTTCTGAAGGATCAGTGAGCATTTGAACCTTCTGCAGTAGTTGCATATGAGTCCCTCAGTTGACCTTAGTGGGAAAAGATGGATCTCAAAACCATTTTTGGAGAGGGTTCAAATACACAAAAATTCAGACCTTTCTGAAGAACAAATGAACAACCAAAAAAAAAAAAAAACAGCTGTGGATCATAAGAATCAAGTGTATGTAAATTTTTGAACGGGATAATTTTTATAAATTCAACTATTATTTTCTCTTGTGGACTTTATGTAAACATCTTTCATGTAAAATATTCAGGTCAGTACTAAATAAACAATAACATGCATTTTGCATGATCCCTCTTATTTTTCAGATTCTGAAAAGGGATGTAAACTTATGACTTCAACTCTACCATGTTTGTTTGTCCCATGTGTGACTCACATGAGACTTGCAATATTCTTTTCAAGGTCATGTCTCTTTATTATTTATTTATTTATTTATTGGAGGGCTGTGCTTAAAATGTGCTAGCCTGATTGAATGCAAATTACTATCAACACACACACACGCACGCACGCACGCACGCACACACACACACACACACACACACACACACACACACACTAATAACACCACATTCAACCCCCAGTGAAGCTTAATTATAAAGTTGATAGGACCCAGATTGATTTGTTAGCATGTCAATCAAACATAGGAAGGAAAGAGAGGAAGCTGTGCGGTAATTGGCCATGAACGTAGAGGAATAATAAATATTCATGTGTGTTCTGCAATTGTGGCCCTCCTCAGGGCTAATGTGGCTCCACACTCAAGTCTCTTTGCACCCTTCACATCTGGAGAGGGCATGTTGCCCATTCCTTGACATGAATAAGCCCAGGCCAGACTTTATGTGTTAAGACTGCTTGAAAAGTAGATTTGATGACCTTCTCATCCTCTCAAGTGTAACACATTCAATTTGGTAGTCTTACTATAATTTGGGATGTTGCAGATTATTGGACACAGGTGTCCATGAAGTACAGGTTGAGAGATCTTTTTTTTTTTTTTTTACCTCAGCCGATTGTATTTAGGCTTTAAATTTCATAAAAGTTGTGTTTATTTGATTGAAGCATAAGAAAATGTAAGAATCATAAACTTTTGTTGGTCACAGAGATGATTTTCTGCAGTAATCCAAAGGCAAAGAAAAATCCTACTGCGTTTATGTTGAGGAAACCAGGGTGATACGAAAAATACAGTGCCTTGCGAAATTATTCATACCCCTTCATTTTTTTTTCACATTTTGTTATGTTGCTGCCTTATGTTAAACTATAAATTACAAAATGTTTTATAAATTAGTAAAATTTACACTCCATACACCATAATAATGACAAAGCAAAAACCAGATTTGCAAATTTTACTAATTTATTAAAAATAAAACACTGAAATAAGTACATTGCATAAGTATTCATAACCTTAACTCAGTACATAGTTGAATCACCTTTACAGCTTCAAGTCTTTTTGGGTATGATGTGACAAGCTTTGCACATCTGCATTTGGCAATTATCTGCCATTCTTTGCCTCACCTTTTCACCTCTCAAGCTCTGTCAGCTTGGATGGGGGCTGGCAGACATTTTCTAGAAACCTATTTGTTCCAAACGTCTTCCATTATGGATAATGCTTCTGTGAACCTTCAATGCAGCAGATTTATTTTTCTGAACTCTTCCCTAGATCATTGCCTTAACGCAAGTCTGTCACTGAGCTCTACAGGCAGTTATCTTGACCTCAGGACTTTGCCACAGTTTAACTCCACTCGAAGTGTAGTAACATCTAGAAGCAATATGAATGCTCCTGAGCTAAATATCGAGTGTCCCAGAAAAAAGGCATGAATACTTATGCAACGGGATATTTTCAGTTTTTTATTTTTAATAAATTTGCACAAATGTTAAAAACCTATTTTTTGCTTTGCCATTATGGAGTAGGGAGTGTAGATTGATGTGGGAAAAAAGTAGTTTAACATAAGGCAGCAACATAACAAAATGTGAAAAAAAAAAATGAAGGGGTATGAATAATTTCGCAAGGCACTGTACGTTATCACTGCAGCACCCTATTTGGCCAAAAGTCATATTCCTGTATTCTCAAAATGCTAGAGTGTTGAAACAAAGCTTGACATCGCCACCATAAACAGACAGCGCTTGAGCAGTTTGGGGCCACCTAGTGATCACCTAGTGAACCTTTTTGTCTTGGCTAGTCTTCCTACAAACTCTTATCTAATTTGGCTTAAAATTTACTTCATTATTTCATTTTTTTCCCCCTCTCTCTCCTCAAAGTAATTGTTATTTGCCAGTAGCAGCAGCAGCAGTATTTTTAAATTTTTGTGTGCTGACTCTCTTTGGCCTTAATGTGGCTTTGGACCATTAGCTCTGCTCTGCTAGTGTGTTTGAAGCCCACCTACGGGTCTTGAAATTGCGCTTGTTTTGTCTTTGACCTCTTCGCTTTGAGTTTAGTGAATGCAGGACAGTTTGACCTTGTGATTAGTGCTTGTATCTTTTACTGATTGTTTTTTTGGGAGATAATAGCTGGTGCTAATAAAATAATTGCACAGTTTGCTACAGTTGATTGCATTATTATTTTGTTAATTTGCAAGATATTTTTCTAATTTGCTTTGGTAATTTTCAAAGAGAGCTTATAGTGGAAATAAATATGTGGAAATACTGGATCACAGCTTGAAGTGATTTTATGAATATGATTATTTTCTGAAAGAAAACAACAAGGCAAACTGTCAAATAAATGTTCAGCAAATCAATATCAATAAAATATGTAGCTCTATGGGTTATTGTATATTTTATGACCTAAAAATCAATTTCCTTCACTGCTTGTGAAAATATAATATATATCACAATATATCTATAAAAGAAAGAAAGAAAGAAAGAAAAACACTTCTTTCTTTTTTCTTTCTTTGCATAGTAAATGTTCACATAAACTATTATGGCAGCACACAGTTTCCTCTTGCTTGAGTCAAAAGACTGCATTTTAATGGGTTGAAAACAGACACGCAAAGTGAGATTAGGACTGAGATTAAGAGATTAAGGTTGCTGAATGGGTTGGATGTGTGGCAACCGGACGGCTTCTGAGACACTTTGGACTGCAGGTGTCCTAAAGAAGATGTGTGAATAAGGAACATCTCTCTGACGTCTGACCTGTGTAAGTGTGAGTTTGTGGACAGCTACAGTTTCTTGTCTCTTGCTCTCTTTTGCACTCAGATGAACTCTTTAAAACTGTCAAATGACCCCATCAGGAAGGACAAAAGAGGACGAGACAGGTTGTTAACAAGCCCCATAGAGATATCTTAACACATTACCTATATTGCCCTATAAGCAAAGCAAAGCAAGTAAAGCCAAAAGTTTACATACACTTTGCAGAATCTGCAAAATGTTAATTATTTTACGAAATAAGAGGGATCATATAAAATCCATGTTATTTTTTATTTAGTACTGACCTGAATAACATATTTCACACACAAAAAAAGATGTTTACAAGAGAAAATAATAGTTTAATCTATAAAATTGGCCGTTTAGAAGTTTGCATACTCAATTCTCAATTTTTTTTTTTTTTTTTTTTTTTTTTTTTTTTTGTGATAGTCCTTAAAAGTGACCTTCAGGTCCCACAAATTCTTTGTTTTTTTCAGAATTTTTGTGTATTTGAACCCTTTCCAACAATGACTGTATGATGGTGAGGACAACTGAGGGACTCATACGCAACTATTACAGAAGGTTCAAACGCTCACTGATGCTTCAGAAGAAAACACAATGCTTTAACACCCGGGGGTGGAAACTTTTTGAATTTGAAGATCAGGGTAAATTTTACTTATTTTGTCTTCTGGGAAGCATTTGTGAGCACTTGAACCTTCTGTAATAGTTGCATATGAGTCCCTCGGTTGTCCTCAGTGTGAAAAGATGGATATCAAAATCATAAAGTCATTGTTGAAAAGGGTTCAAATGCACAAAAATACTGAAAAACCAAATAATTTGTGGGACCTGAAGGATTTTTCTGAAGACTAGCGAGCAGTTTAACTGTTCAGGACAAACAAGGGACTCATGAACAACTATCACTAAACAAACAAACAAACAAACAAAAAAAAAAAAAAAAAAAAAACAGCTGTGGATCATTCCGGTAACAACACAGTATTAAGACTCAAGTGTATGTAAACTTTTGAACGGGGTCATTTTTTTATAAATTCAAATAAAAATGTGTTCCTGTGGAATACATGTAAATGTATATACATGTCCATGACATATATGTCTATACCTAAACACACATATTTTTTGGGCTATAGATGTATATGTTAATATATGCAATTGTTTCGATTTCTAATAGATTTCATATATGTTTTTACTTCATATGACAATGTATGTCATATATGGATATTTAATATATGTAGATATATTTGTGTATAGGGATTTTATATAGATAAGATTTTAAGAGTTTTTAGTTAATTTAGCCTATTTACAGTTGATTTAGTGCAGCACAAGTTTAGCAAATAACAACATATAAAGTTGTTTGTTGCCAAATTGAGAGATTTCCTGGAACAATCTAGCTTTTCCCTGAAATGTAGCATATTTCAAACTCATTATAGAGTGGGTACTTTGGTTTACGTAAATAGACAAACACAGCAATAGAGATGTAATATAATGTCTGTTGGTTGCGCTCTAATGTGAATCAGCCCAACAAAGTGGGCTTAATTCTGAAATTTACAGACTCAATCCATCCCTTTAATGCTCAAATTGGATTAAGCCACATTTGTTTGGTTTGGGGACTCAAATATGTAGGACACATCATAATTGGGAAGAGAACTGCAATATTCAGGACTTAATGAAGTCTGCCGCCCACCTGCAGCGGCATTATTTCAGTATCCTGATGTGGATTACATTCTAAGAGAGAATCGTTTGGCTGGCAGCCTATAGCATCTACACAGACCAGCAGATCTTTGAAGAACTCAGAGACAAATAAACTCATCTCATCTCAACACAGACAGCAACCAGAACATGATCGCCTTCCTCTCTATGGCATTCTTTGAGGAAATGTTAATTATATAAAATGTCAATCAATCGATGTTGGAATGTCTACTTATGCTCACTTACACGCATTTATTTAAAAAACATATAGTAAAATTGTAAAATATTTTTCAGCCATATGGCATCAGTATTTTTATTTTTTTTAAAGTATATTATATTTATTTAATATACTTTAAAATATATTTTATTGCTGTGATTTAATTTAATTTAATTTAATTTTTTGTTGTTGACAAATCAGTTTCAAAAATCACAAAGGATTCAAAAAACATGAACTGAATACTGGAGTAATGATTCTGAACATTAAATTTTAATTACAGATATTTTAATGTATACTAGTATATATATATATATATATATATATATATATATATATATATATATATATATATACAAAACAAAAAAACAAAACAATTAAATAAAAAAATAATTAAATTAAATTAATAAATTGAATGGTGTGTATATGTCACAAGGAGGGTCAGAGACGTGCGGATCCATTCGCAGCATTTATTTAGAATCGTCAACAGGCCAGAATAATCACCAGAAAACAGGAACAACGTAGGTAATCCGGGAAACAGTTCAATAGACAGGCAATGGTCGCAATGGCAGGAAGCAGGAATCGTCAACGGGGTACACAGTCCAGAGTCATACACAGATAATCCAACACAGAGAGAAACGCTTAGAATAACGACCATATGGAACGATAAGACTTCGCAGAGTGGCAGTGTGTGTGTGAAGCTTAAATGCAGTCAGTGTGATGAGGTGCAGCTGTGAGCAGTAATCAGTAAAGTGGGAAACGAGGAGCAGCTGTGTGCAGTGATTGGTGCAGTGGCTTATGGGGATTGCAGTCCAGAATGTGTGTGCAAGAGTTCATGATGAGAAGACAGACCAGATACATGACAGAGCCCCTCCCCAAGGAGCAGCTTCCAGACGCTCTAACCACATAATACAACCTGGAGGGTGGTGGAGCGGTGGCGGAACAGGGGGAGGGATGGAGGGCCAGGTCCATGTAGGGGTACTGGAACCCCGAACTGAGGCGGAGCCGACGGAGGGAGAAGCCATGATGGAGGAAGGGTTGGCTCCTGCATGGGGCCGACCGACGGAGGTGGAGCCGGTGGAGCCCGAGGCGGAACCGGAGAGTCGATGGTCCTGGGCGACACAGAGGATCCGGAGGGCCAAGGCGGAACCCAAGGCTCTGGCGACCCCGGTGGAGATGGAGGTCCGGAGGTACGCAGCGGAGCCGGAGTGACAGAGGATCGAGGCTGTGCCCACGGGAGGGAGGAGGTCCACAGAGCCGGCAGGACGGAGTGACGAGGCGCAGCCGGAGGAGTAGAGTCCAGAGGCGAAGGTGGGGCGATGACTGACCGGGGCGGAGCCGGAGAGACGATGGAGCCCGGAGGAGCTGGTGGGCCGACGGCCGACAACGGAGACGAGGGAGCACAGAGCCGGGGTGGAGCCGCAGGGTCGGAGGGCCGAGGTGGAGTCCAGGACTCTGAGACTGGAGGTGATGGTGAGGGGTCCTTCAGTCTGGACACCGATGGAGACTGGCAGTCCCACAGCAAGTCCTCTGCACCGAAGGTGGGATGTGGGTGAGCAGAGGGACTGTCAGGAGACAGAGGTGGCGGAACTGGAGCAGCAGGGAGGGTGGGTGGGAACAGTCCATGCATGAGCTCCGTGACCAGAACCGGGCAGACAGGAATCTCAGGACGACTGGATGGAACCAGCGGAGTCTCTGGAAGGCTGGGCGGAACCAGCGGAGGCTCTGGAAGGCAGGGCTGAACCAGCGGAGTCTCTGGAAGGCAGGGCTGAACCAGCGGAGTCTCTGGAAGGCTGGGCGGAACCAGCGGAGGCTCTGGAAGGCTGGGCGGAACCAGCGGAGGCTCTGGAAGGCTGGGCGGAACCAGCGGAGGCTCTGGAAGGCAGGGCTGAACCAGCGGAGTCTCTGGAAGGCTTGGCGGAACCAGCGGAGTCTCTGGAAGGCTTGGCGGAACCAGCGGAGGCTCTGGAAGGCTGGGCGGAACCAGCGGAGGCTCTGGAAGGCTGGGCGGAACCAGCGGAGGCTCTGGAAGGCTGGGCGGAACCAGCGGAGGCTCTGGAAGGCTGGGCGGAACCAGCGGAGTCTCTGGAAGGCTGGGCGGAACCAGCGGAGTCTCTGGAAGGCTGTGAGCAGTAATCAGTAAAGTGGGAAACGAGGAGCAGCTGTGTGCAGTGATTGGTGCAGTGGCTTATGGGGATTGCAGTCCAGAATGTGTGTGCAAGAGTTCATGATGAGAAGACAGACCAGATACATGACAGTATATATAGATTTACATTTACATTTGGTTGATTTCCATTTTTACATTATTTATTTTTTTATTTACTTTTTTTAATACATAGTACCTTTTTGTATAACAAACTTAAAAGGCATCTTGACTGTAGCTCAACTATAAATAAGTTTGTCCTATCTTGGGCAGCTATATTTTTAGTAACTTCCCATTCATTAATAAAACCTGCATTATTTTTGGTGACATTATTATTACCTGTACTCATACATTCATTGACATTCTCGTATTCTCAGAGGTATCTGTCACTTCTCAGGTTAAAGGCCTGCATATGCAGGAGTCTGAGGAGAAGGCCACGGCTCTTCTTACACTCAAGCAGGTGAGTTCATGAATCTATGGATATCCGTGTATATTCACCTCTGACTGCTATATAAAGCCAGTGCGTTTGCCTCGAATACAGGCAAGTGATCATAAAACAATCTGTGCAAAATGAACAGGGCTAAAGGTACATTGACTCCAGATTTCTACTTGCTCTTTGCAAAAAATTCTGCCTACAGCTATAGCCTGGAAGAAATGCATTAGCGTTGTAATAAAAACACTGCTCGGTTATTAAATATGTGATCTCTACAAAGAGCAAAAATATTTCTAAGGATATTAGCTTAACAGTTCAGCTATTTCTTTGCCAAAGTGAATCTCTGAAGTGTTCCGTTCTGGTGTTGTATCTTGTCACATGTGTGTGTGTGTTTCATCAGTTCTGCAGGCCTGGCTGTGCTGTTTGTCGCTGTGGCCATGTTGGCTTTCTCACG
>NC_133371.1:10605615-10651072 GCF_049309525.1 Garra rufa
TGTACTAAGACCGGTGGAAATGCAAAGCTGCGAGTTTCTAGGCTGATAAGATTAGGAACTACACTTCCATTCCAGTGCAATAGTCAAGGAAGTTTGCTGCCGTAATATGGCCGAAGCAGGCGGAGTATTATAAGAAATGAGTTCCCAGCTAGTTTAGCATTTGCACATGTGCTGCGTGGTATTACTGCTCCTGCTTCGGCCATATTACGGCAGCAAACTTCCTTGACTATTACGCCGGAATGGAAGTGTAGTTCTTAATCTTATCAGCCTAGAAAATTGAAGCTTTGCATTTCCACCGGTCTTAGTACACGATATAACTGCAGAAGAGTCAAGTTTTAAAGCCCCACTAAGTAATTTTTTTTTACCTTAAAATAATGTTTCCGAACTCATGTCAGTGGTTCATCAACTCATAACAGGGTGAAACGGCACTTTCGTATTCACTTTGCGACCCTCTACCAGCCATAACAGCACTATGTAACTTTGGGTCGTCGGGTCGCGGTTTTGTAGTTCAAATGATACTACAAATGCGACTTGCTTCACGGCAGGCTTCACTGAAGGTTTTCATACTTTTATAATGTCATACAACATACTCTACCTTGTCACTGGACATCGTTATTTCCAAAGCCGGTCCTGGATAGCCTTTCAAACAAATAACGTGCATGTGACACGATGGTAGGCTAAATTATTTACGACCGTGGTAATGGACAATTCCGCTTCTAACCTGTAGAGGGAGCATTGAGGGAAAAGTTACTTAGTGGGGCTTTAAATAGGACAAATATCAAAACTCGTTGGTCATTTTGAACGTGATGCTATTGGTCTAATAGGATTCAATGATCTATGCTAAGCTATGCTAAAAGTGATATCGCCAGAACAGGAGAACGGCTGAATGAATTTCAAAACGGTAAAACTCAACTTATTAACTCGGGGGGGTTGAGTTGGAGAATGAGCCTATTTCCAAAAAAAGTGGAGTGTTCCTTTAATATCTTAGATCATTTTGCTTAGTAAGTACACTGCGGCTCAAAAGTTTGGGATCAGTAAGATTTTTAATGGTTTTTAAAGATGTTTCTTATGCTCATCAAGGCTGCATTTATTTGATCAAAAATACAGAGAAAAACTGTAATATTGTGAAATATTATTTTAATTTAAAATAACTGTTTTCTATGTGAATATATTTTAAAATGTAATTTAGTTTTTGTAATTTAGCATCGTTACCCTAGTCTTCAGTGTCACATGATCCTTAAGAAATCATTCTAATATGCAGATTTTTTTCAAACAGTTGTGCTGCTTAATTTTTTTTTTTTTTTTTTTTTTGGAAGCTGTGATGCTTTTTCTCAGGTTTCCTTGATAATAAAAGGTTAAAAACAACAGCATTTATTTAAAACAGAAAGGTTTTCTAACAATATACACTACTGTTTAAAAGTTTGGGGTCAGTACATTTTTATTCTTTATTTTTTTTAAGAAATTAATACTTTTATTCACCAAGGATGTGTTAAATTAATAAAAAGTGGTAGCATAGATTTACATTGTTATAAAAGATTATATTTTGAATAAATGCTGTTCTTTTTAACTTGTTATTCATCAAAGAATCCTGAAAAAAAGAATTACAGGTTTCAAAAAAAAAAAAAAAAATACATTGGCAGCACAACTGTTTCCAACATTGATAATTATAATAATAATTTAACATTTTAGAATGATTTCAGAAGGATCAAGTGAAACTTAAGACTGGAAAAAAAGGCTGATGAAATTCCCATTTGCATTACAGGAATAAATTATATTTTAAAGCATATTATTCTATTATTCAATATTATTATTTTTTTCCTGTATCTTTGTTCAAATAAATGCAGCATTGATGAACATAAAAAACATTAAAAGTCTTACTGATCCCACACTTTTGAGCGGCATTGATTGTACTTGATTTTAATTTTTAAAATCAAGGGGGGTTGTTTAGATATTTGTACTGGGCATTTTTTTTTTTTTTTAGTACATAGTGTAGTACATATCCATTGTGTAGCACTACAACATAATGAACACTGCAAAAAGTAATTTGCTTAGTGTTTTCGTTTTTCTTTTCTTAAATCAAACACATTTATTTGAACAGCAAAATTACATAATTAGATCTCAATGACAGTCATATCATCTTGTCTTATTTTCGGAAGAAAAAAAAGTGTTTCAAAAAAAAAAAAAAAATACTTACTTACTGACACTAACCCACTAAAATTTGGTCCATTTTTTCAGAAAACAGTATATAATATTGTTATTTTGCATCTCAAGTAAAAGTCTTGTTTTTAGAATGAAGAAAACTTGAAAAAATACAGAGAAAGAACATCATTTTTTTGCAGTAAAATAATTTATTAAAGCATATGACGTTGTATTATAGTTTTTGACTGTGTAGAAAGCATATGGATGAAATGTTGCTAAATCTCTGCATATTTTTTTGCTTTAAGAAATATTAAACACAGAATCAGATAACAAATTTCATTTCATCTCATCAGCTGAGATATTATTAGCCAGACTGATAGCAAGTTTTCTTTCATTTAATGTCATTATTCTGTCTCATTTAATCAACCCTGCCTCATTATTGCCAGCTGTGTGCATGACTTTGAATTAATGAGACTATAATCTTAATGAATAATCAGACTCATTATAAACACTGTGAGATGCCTATCAGTCCTGTTAGATTATTTCACCATTCTTAGGTAGATTGTCTCCTCGCAGTGGGAAAACATGCAGAGCATGATGGTATAATTTCATTTCTCACTTCAAGTCTTTATAAGGAAGGCGTTTCTGTCGTCAGAAGTGACATAGTGGGAAATTTTAATGTGAACTATTGGCACTGAATCCTAAAATTTTCAAATCTAAGAGTCAAATGCAGCCTAAATGGCACATTCACAACATCTAAAACTCAAAACTCCTCTAAGATTTCCTAATCTTTATGTTTCATGTGTCCTATAGGAGGAGATGTTTGTCCCGTACCCACTTCATGCTTTGAGGAATCAGGGAGGAAACATGTGCCACACCAAACCCTTCCCCATTCCAGGCTCCAAGAGTGAGATTCAGCAGATATCGGTGAGGAGATGTTTCAGTGATTTTGTGTTGGAAATATAAGCTTGTATTGTAAAGTGAGAAACCTTATTGACTCAAGAGCTATTGGCTTCCCAAAGGAGGTTTGGCTTGTTTTGTTTGCCAAGACTCCATTTCCATTTCTTAATTTTGAAATTTCCCGTAAAAATGTTTTTTTTTTTTTTTTTTTTTTTTTTTTTTTTTTTTTTTTAACATTAGCAAGATATGTGGATCATGGTTCTTTGGATCCTGATTTATGGTAACATTTCAAAGTACATCTTTAATACATCTTAAGCATTAAACTGTACAGTACAACCTAAATTAAGCGTTCAAGGGCTTTTTTTAATGACATAAATAAAAAATGTAGGGAAGTTTACATGTAAAAACAAGAAATGTCAATTATTAAGGTGACAAAAAATCCACTTAATTCAGTGTTTTTTTTTTTTTTTTTTTGCAATATTTCTTCCCAAGTAAATTAACCATATTTTAGGGGCATTCCGATATTTTGAATTAGACAGTGATTTTATTTTATTTTATTTTATTTTATTTTTACTATTTTTTTATTTTTTATTTTATTTTATTTTATTTCACATCACATTTTATATCACATTCTTAAATCCAGACATTTACTTGAAAGTCAAAATGACTTGAGATATTAAGTCTTGCTTTCTGAAAATAAATCAATATAAATAATCAAACTTAAGCAGGTTTTTGGTGCAAACAAGAAAACATATCTTCCAATGGAGTGAGATTAATAATTCAGTTTTCTCTTTAAATCGAGTTTAGCTTCCTCAGCCTATTGATTCAATCAATCAGTTAATAAAAATAAATATAGTTGAAGTCGAAAAGAATCTGCAAAATGTTAATTATTTTACTAAAATAAGAGAGACCATACACAAAATGCATGTTGTTTTTATTTAGTACTGACCTGAGTAAGATATTTCACATAGAAGACACTTACATATGGTCCACAAGAGAAAATAATAGTAAAAAAAAAAAAAATGGCCGCGTTCAATAGTTTACATACACTTGATTCTTTATACTGTGCTTTTACCTGAATGATCCACAGTGTCTTGATTGTAAAATGTACGGTAAAATGACTGTATGATTTTGGGATCCATCTTTTCACACTAAGGACTTAAGAACAGGGTCATTTTTATAAATTCGACTACTATTTTCTCTTGTGGACTATATGTAAACATCTTTTATGTGAAATGTCTTATTCAGGTCAGGTCTTATTCATTGTACAAGAAATTATTAAGCTTCTCAGGTAAATGTATCTTGATTTAAGATTCAAAAAAAAAAAAAAAATCAAAAGAAGGATGGAAAATGTTGATTGATTGATTGCAGTTTATTTAGAAAATATGAAGGGTAATGTTTTTAAAAAGCATCCAAAGATCATTTAATTCACATCCATCCATGCAATTTTCAATACAGGTTAAGCATACACTTGTACGCTGAAACTTAAACCATGTATTCCAGCTCTGCACAAATGAGCTCTGCTTAACGTGTATTGTGTAAAAGACGGCGACAATTGGCTGTCTTGTTCATCTAATCCACTACTATGTGACAGCATTTTCAATGGAGAGACTAATCTTTCTTTAGAACAAATATATCTTTTTCACTTTTTTTCCACCTGCTGAAATAGATTTTAGTTCTATTCTATTCTTGGTTTAGTTTTTTTTTTTTTTTTCTAGTTAATGAGTCTCATCACGCTATCACTGTACACAGCCAAAGTAGACACATCTTTCCATTTGATTTAGACATTTTACAGTCTCTGAAAAATTCATCTGGAGCTACAGTGAATAAAAAGTGTCGCAAAACACTAAAAATGGATTACCTCCTGTAACCTCTCCTTCACTGGGAGGTTGTGCTGATTTGTAAAGGCTATAGTCTTGACTGCTGTATTCAGAATGTTTAGTCTGTTTAGAGTTTGGAGTCTGTGAATGGGGTCATGTCATTATTTATTTATTTATTGTTTGTTGATTTGTTTGTTTACTTGAGGTTCATGTAAAATGTGAGTCAAAAAAATATATTTATAATTCCTTTTTTCATGACATTTTCTCTGACCTTTAGCATAAATTGAACATTTTTGTGACTGCTTGTAAATGCCTTTTCCACATGTAAAATTGAAGCTTGGAGTCCAGTAGTTGCTGATGTCTCATCTTTCAATAACAGCCTCAATCTTTGCAATGTCTGAATCAATGTTAGTTTAGTATGAATGAGATACTGATGGAAATAGTATGAATAAGATATTTCACATATTCCACAAGATAAAATAATAGTTGAATTTATAAAAATGGCCCTGTTTAAAAGTTTACATACACTTGATTCTTATTACTGTGATGTTACGTGAATGATCCACTTTTTTTTTTCTTTTCTTCTTTTTTTAGTAATAGCTGTTGATCAGTCTCTTGTTTGTCCTGAACAGTTAAACTGCCCACTGTTCTTCAGAAAAATCCTTCAGGTCCTACATTTGTTGGTTTTTCAACATTTTTGTGTATATGAACCCTTTCCAACAATGACTGTATCATTTTGAGATCTATCTTTTTACACTGAGGACAATTGAGGGACTCATATGAAACTAATGCAGAAGGTTCAAACGCTCACTGATGCTCCAAAAGTTAAAACTATGCATTAAGAGCCGAGGGGTGAAAACTTATGAACAGAATAAAGATGTGTAAATTTTTCTTATTTTGCCTAAATATCATATTAGTTTCATTTAGTACTGCCCTTCAGAAACTACATAAGACACTTACATGTTTCCCAGAAGACAAAATAAATTGAATTTACCCTGATCTTCAAATTCAAAAAGTTTTCACCCCCAGGTTCTTAATGCATGGTTTTTCCTTCCGGAGCATCAGTGAGCGTTTGAACTTGAGCGTTCTGTAATAGTTGCATTTGAGTCCCTCAGTTGTCCTCAGTGTTAAAAGATGGATCTCAAAATCATACAGTCACTGTGGGAAAAGGTTCAAAACAACAAAAATGCTGAAAAAAAATGTGGGACCTGAAGAAGAACAGCGTACAGTTTAAATGTTCAGGACAAAGTGACTCATAAACAATTATCACTAAACAAAACAAAAACTAAAAACACAGCTGTAGATCGTTTAGGTAACAACACAGTATTAAGAATCAAGTGTATGTAAACTTCTGAACAGGGTCATTTTTATAAATGTAACTATTATTTTCTATTGTGGACTATAAGCATGTTTTATGTATCTTATTCAGGTCAGTACTAGATAAAAAAAATAAATAAATAAATAACATGCATTTGTCTTTTGACTTCAACTGTGTATACAGCCCTTGTCAGCATTACAGTGAGACTGGTTCACAAAACAAATCCTGAAATGTACATAACAAACCTTTTAAAGTCAAGCTACCATAATCCACATTTGTTAGTCATATGCAAACTGGCACTGTGTATATCTTTTTTTCTGGTGTTTAGGAATAATAACTCATCTTAGTGGCTTGGTGGGATGGTTTCTGAAAACCAAACATGTTTTGTTGATGGGTAAATGTGGGCGATTGTGTGTTAATGTATTCATGTTTCTCAAGTCAGAAAGTTCAAGCAAGTCATTTCCACAGCTTAGTAATGCTCCTTTTGGACTGGAGAAAAAGTTCCGAAAGTTACAGTATGTTGTCACAATATATCAAACTCTTAAAAGACAAAAAGGAAATCAATGAACATCGAATTGTTCATAACATGAGCCTTTTGACATCTCTGATGTGTTTTATGCAGGATAAATGGCTCCTTCACTCGGTTCTGATGCTGGTGCAGTCGTGGATGGAACCCCTGATCTATTTGCAAACGACTCTTAATCGTTACGATGACGCCCCCGACTCTTTGCTCAACAAGACCAAGTGGGTGTCTGATAAACTGCTTAGCCTGGAGCAGGGAGTGGTGGTTCTCATCCGCAAGGTAAATCAATAATAACACAGCATCTCACATTGCAACAGTGCCGAGCAGCATTTTCACTCCGGTTTCTCCCCAGATGCTGGATGAAGGGATTCTGACGTCCCCGTCCATCTTCGAGCACACGCTGAACCCATACGATGAACAGTCCCCGGAGGTGCTGGAGTCCGTCCTCAGGGACTACAACCTGCTCATCTGCTTTAAGAAGGACGCCCACAAGATGGAGACCTTCCTAAAGCTACTAAAATGCCGTCAGAGCAACAAGCTCAGCTGTCTTTCCTACTAAACACGCATCTTATACTGAAAGAAAAAGCTTTATTGTGAATAATCGAAAGTGCATGTTAAATTGGCAGTAGTAACCCTAGTTAGCAAACATTAAAGGAGACCCCTTAGTGTGAAAATGAGTGAAAAATGGCTTTCTGGCTATTTGGTGTAAATTGAAGGGAACAGATGATGATTCACACTGCTCTCACACACAACTGCACTATTGATTTCCTCTCTTCTGTTCCAAACTTGAGTTTGTATGCAATCCAGACTCCTCACAGTCTTTCAATGTCTTTCCAGGTCTCTGGTGTGTTTGCAGGCATGTTTTTCTTATAGTGGAGATGGTTTCACCTTTGTATTAGTTAGATGAAAAAGCTCTTGATACAGAAATATGCTAATGAAGCCACAAAGCAGACTGTAAATGTTTCCAGGGTGTGTGGTGTGGGCTGAGGGATTTGTTTGAGAAGAATAAAAGCTTTACTTTATGGATGAACATGGTGGAAATTTGCATGAGATAAAATTATAACTACTGGCCAGCCCACGAGTAAGAGCACAGTGATTGAATAATGTAAAGTGTGTATGTAAAAACAAATACTACAATATACACAACATGATTTGTGTATATGCAGATTTTTTCTTACTTTATCTTTGTCAAATTATACTTATCTATTTAAATAAAAAGAGGCATATAATATGTCTCTCTGTGTGTGTTTATATGTACACCAATCAGGCATAACATTATGACAACCGACAAGTGAAGTGAATAACACTGATAATCTCTTCATCACGGCACCTGTTAGTGGGTGAGATATATTAGGCATCAAGTGAACATTTTGATCTATCTTTGTTAATTGATCTATCTCTAAGTTTGACAAGGGCCAAACTGTGATCTCCATAACTGCAGCTCTTGTGGGGCTATTTCTGGCCTGAAGTGCTCAATATCTATAAAAAGTGGTCCAAGAAAGAAACAGCAGTAAACTGGGGACAGGGTCATGGGTGGCCAAGGCTCATTGATGCACGTGGGAAGCGAAGGCTGGCCTGTGTAGTCCGATCCAACAGACAACTACTGTAGCTCACATTTCTCAAGAAGTTAAAGCTGGTTCTGATGGAAAGCTGTCAGAATACACAGTGCACTGCAGTTTGTTGCGTATGGGGCTGCATAGCCACAGACCAGTCAGATCCTGTCCACCACCGAAAGTGCCAACAGTGGGCATGTGAGCATCAGAACTAGACCATGGAGCAATGGAAGAAGGTGGGCTGGTCTGATGAATCACGTTTTTTTTTTACATCACGTGGATTACCGTGTGTGTGTGTGTGTGTGTGTGTGTCGCTTACCTGGGGAACACATGGCACCAGAATGCATTATGGGAAGAAGGTAAGCCAGCAGAGGCAGTGTGATGCTTTAGGCAATGTTCTCCTGGGAATCTTTGGGTCCTGCCACTCATGTGGATGTTACTTTGACATGCACACCTACCTAATTATTGTTGCAGATGTAACCCCTTCACCCAGGTCCTTCTTACACAGTTCCGAGCAGGTCTCAAACCCGGGTCCTCGGCATGGGAGGCGGGTGCACTAACAAGGAGGCTAAAGACTGCAGCCTCTATTGTCTGTTGCTAGTGCACCTCTTGAGATCAGGTGAGTGAGGTTTACCTGCGCAGCACCTACCGCTGGCCTCCATTACACTCACCAACCCTAAACCTCACTCCCATCTGGGTCATGGCACCAATTTAACCCCTACACCTGGGTCCTACTCGCACCCGCTCCGAGCGGGTCTCAAACCCAGGTCTCTGGCATGGGAGGCGGGTGCACTAACAAGGAGGCTAAAGACTGCAGCCTCTATTGTCTGTTGCTAGTGCGCCTCTTGAGATCAGGTGAGTGAGGTTTACCTGCGCAGCACCTACCGCTGGCCTCCATTACACTCACCCCCCTAAACCTCACTCCCATCTGGGTCACGGCACCAATTTAACCCCTACACCTGGGTCCTACTAGCACCCGCTCCGAGTGGGTCTCAAACCCGGGTCTCTGGCATGGGAGGCAGGTGCACTAACAAGGAGGCTAAAGACTGCAGCCTCTAGTGCTGTCGCTAGTGCGCCTCTTGAGATCAGGGGAGTGAGGTTTACCTGCGCAGCACCTACCGCTGGCCTCCGTTACACAGATCACATACACTCTTTCATGGAAACAGTATTCCCTGGTGGCTGTACCCTCTTTCAGCAGTATAATGCACCCTGCCACGAAGCAAAAAATGATTCTGAGGTGTTTGAGGTGTTGACTTGGTCATCAAATTCCCCAGATCTCAGTCCAATGGAGCATCTGTGAGATGTGCTGAACAAACAAGTCTGATACATGGAGGCCCCACCTCAACTTACAGGACTTAAAAGATCTGCTGCTAACATCTTGGTGCCAGATACCACAGCACACCTTCTGGAGTCCATGCCTCGATGGGTCAGGGCAGTTTGGGCAGCAAAAGAGGGAGCAACACAATATTAGGAAGATGGTCATAATGTCTGTCCGTTCATCCATCTCTCTATCTGTCTTTATGTCTATTTATACTTACGTGAATTGGTCTATCTTTGTTCATCTGTCTGTGTCTATCTGTCTATGTATAGTTTTTGTGATTAAATCAAAGGGGGAAAATATATACCTGCTCCAGGCTATATGTATCTACAAAAAAAATCTTACGCTTATTCTTTATTTGTGTCATACATGTACATTAAAAATCTAAGAAAATGCAATACATCCAACATGCAATATATAAACACAAATCTCAGTACTGTAGGCAAGCAAATTTATCTTATCCTCCAGAGTTGTAGTCAAATTATCCGGCAGTAATTTTCCATCTAGACAGGATGAGGTGAAAATGACTAAAGTTAGTGAATCACAGTTTAATAGTTTGGCTCCCTCACTGTTCTGCCCTTTTTCTCTGAGGGTTAATTGACTGTTATAATTATGACCAGAGGGTAGGAAAGACAAACAAACAGGCCTGTTAAAAATGTTAATGAGGTAGTGGTTCTCTAAAGCTCTGTCTGTAACCAACGGCCATCGCGATGGCAACAGTAGCAGTGTGTTATTAAAGAAAACAATCACAAGAGACGACCATCTGGGAGCCAAAGCAAGACTCGCATCATCCTTATGATCCCTGTCATGGAAACATCACGTCAGCCCATCTTCACTTTTCTCACAGCATTTTCAAAAAAAAAAAAAATTCATCTTTTCCATTCATTTTTAAATCCATGGTCATAGTTTTGAAGCTATAAAACATTTATAATGTTTTTTTTTTTTTAAAGGCTCAACGGATAAATTCACAGATTCAGAAACATAAGCAAACATTCTACAAGCTGGTAGTTTTGATAGCTATGAAACCTTGATTTTGTCATATAATTCAGAATTTGAGAAAGGACTTAGATCTGTCCTTGCATTTATCTGAAAGCATTTCATTATTTATCAATGGTATGAAAGACATTTTATTTATTCATCCATTCTTTTTCAGTTTTTTGCAGACACGGTCCCAATACTCAGGATAAGTGCCAAAAGTTAATTAATATTAGATTTATAAAGCTAAACTGCAAATGTGCTGTGGCCAATGATTTTTTTCTTCTTATTCATGCATTATTCTGGACCCAAAAGCATGGTAAGAATTTAATTTAACCCACACCAGAAGGTGGCACTAGACTTCTGTAGTACAAAAATATATATATATAGTCTGGAAAAGTGCAAGGGGGCATGCAAGTACAAAGTTTTTTTTTTTTCCTACCCAAGTTAATATTCACACCCAAATTCTCAGAGGGCAGAAAATATGTCAGTGTTATATAAGAATGCTGAAGAGAAATAGAATGGGACAAAGGCCTGATAATATATATTTTTTTATTCCAGTTGCACTGTTTAGGACGTCAATCAATCTAGTATTGTATTTTAGTTTAATTTAATTTAATTTTGTATTATTTTATTGTACGCTTGGTGGTCAATGAGTAATAAGATATGACCATCATTTAATAAATTATATGCCACAATACTTTTAACAACAATAATCAAATACTCATGCAATTTTATGATAAAAGCTACATTTTCTCGCATTAAAAATTTTCTTACATGTTTAATATTCCACACCCACCATCTCCATGTCCAAGTTCCTCTTATCAGAAGGTGTAAATCACCGTCTGGCTGTCATGACGAGGGGTGCTCCGGCATAGTGAGGGTCTTGTGGGCAGGATGTGGCGGTGAGGCCTGGTGTCAGCAGTGTCAGGTTCAGCTTCCTGTGTCCTAATCATTTCAACATGGAGGCCCATGCCTGGGCTCTGGCTGCTAAACCGCCACCCTGGGCCTCACTCCGCCAGCACTGCAAAGAAAGCAACAGTGTGGACCTCCACCCCTCAGCCCCCTTCCGCTCCCTCGGCTTTACAACCATAAATATTAAAGGTCTGCTATACGAGAGCGGTGCAAAGTTTGGGGAGTTGGGGGGCGGCAGTGACTAGATGATTTCACAGTCTAAGTATTATAACCTCAGGTAAGAAAAGCTAGACTGCTGGAGCTCAGGAGAGAGACTGTGTGCTTACTGGAGTAAAGAGGGAGTAAAGAGGAAAACAAAGATACATAGATATATAAAGGGATCGTTCACCCCAAAATTAAAAATCCGATCACTGTTCCACAGAAAATGACAATGCTGTGGAGACCAAATGAATGGAGACCAAAGCTGTCAAGCTTTAAAATGAATGCAAAAGCACCATAAAGGTATTACAAGTGTCAAAATTGATACACTCTTAAAAATAAATGTTCTTTATTGCCATTGATGGTTCCATGAAGAACATTTAAAATCCATGAAAACTTTTAATTCCACAAAAGGTTATTTATAGTGGGGAAAAAAAAAAAATCTTTAGATTACAAAATGTTCTTAAAACAAAGAAATGGTTCTTTTATGAACTGTTAACTGAAAAACTGTTTACAAAATGGATCTTCTATGGCATGGCTGTGAAAAAGCCTTGTCTGGAACCTTTATTTTTTTAAAGTATGTGTTTCAGTTCTTCTGAAATCATGCAATATATGCAGCTTTGTGACAAACTGGCTGAAATGTATGTCACTTTAAAGTTGTCCAAATGAAGTTCAATGCATATGGCTATCAAAAATTAAGTTAAGTAAATTTACAGTAGGAAATTTACAAAATATCTTCATGGAACATGATCTTCACACAAGAAAAATGTATCATTTTGACCCATACAATGTATTTTTGGCTATTGCTACAAATATACCCATGCTACTTAAGACTGGTTTTGTGATCCAGGGTCACAATTGATCATCTTCCTCTACAATGAGCTGAGACTGAATCATCGAATCAGTGAGTTGACCTCAGATCAACCAATACATCACAGATTTTTTTGTTCATGAATCAGAATGAGCTGGTTCTTGAGTTTAACTCACTGATTCAGATTTTTTATTTTTTTATTATCTTTTGATAATATTTTCTCATTATGTCACACAAAAGCCATTGTCTGACATAGAAAAACTTGATATATAACATGTGAGTCTTACAGAAAACTTTTAAGGTACTTTTTATGGTGTTTTTGCACCCTTTTTGAAATGTGAAAGTTTTATTTATTGGAAAAATTAACCAAAACAGCTTTAAGGTGCTGCCACATTAGCAACATAGCAGCAATGAAGTTAATTACCAAGCCGCTTTCAGTTTGTCACTTGAATCCGTTGCGAAATCTGTGTGGGCAAATCATCATGGATGTCAAAACTGGATGGATGTCAAAAAAATTTATATATTTTTGAAATGTTATTTATTTATTTATTTTGTTCCATGCAATTGTCATACAGGTTTGACACAATACAAGGTAGATTAAATTATATATAATAATAATAATAATAATAATAATAATAATAATAATAATAATAATAATATAATTATAAGTCTTATATTTTTGGGTGTTCTATGCCTTTAAACTCTTTCTTTTGCATGGTCATTGCAGAGTCTCTACTTCTGGCTCTCAAATGCTTTTCATGCATTGGCTTAGAGAGACAGAATCTGATCTTTCTCCAAGCTGCTTCAGACAAAAGAGTGGCCAGGCACAGGCCAGAATCTCATAAACTCTCGGTCATGCAATAGGACACAGTAAATAACACTGAAGTCCCTCTGAAGGCTATACAGAACTACCCAAGCCTGTTTAAGTCGCCAAGTATCCTTCTGTCCTTCTGTGGTTCGAGTGCCAAGGTGCAGTACAGTCCCAAACAGTGCAGTCGTGTGGAAGAAGAGAGCGTGTCCCCACAGCTGAGCCCAGTGAGTGGGGGAATGGTGTATTCTGTGCTCCTGCCTAATCCATGACCTCCCTGGAGGCCTTCTAAGACAGGCTGTGTGTATGTGTGAGAGGAGGAGAGGTCAGAAGGTTATGGGGTTAGGCCTCCGCTAACCGTTCCAATATGTGCAAAGATGTCAAATGAAGTGGCTGAGGTTGTAACAGTCGGCTAGGGTTTCTCTTGCCTGAAAAAGGGAGCGATACAGAAAAAGAGAGAGAGAGAGAGAGAGTCAAGGGCCTGTTGTATACCATGCGTCAGCAAAACACACAATGCAGCACATAAAGCTTAAAACAGCAACAGCAAGTCTTAAGTAGCATTGTATGGGTCAAATGTATCGATTTAAGCCAAAAATCATCAGGATATTAAGTAAAGGTCATGTTCCAATAAGATATGTTGTACATTTCCTACCGTAAATATATTGAAACTTAATTGTTGATTAGTAATATGCATTGCTACGAACTTCATTTGGACAACTATAAAGGTGATTTTCTCACTATTTAGATTTATTTGCACCATCAGATTCTAGACTTTAAAATAGTGGTATCTCAGCCAAATATCGTCCTATCCTAACAAACCATACATCAATGGAAAGCTTATTTATTCAGATAAATATGAAAAAGATAATGTATAAATCTTAATTTCAGAAAATTGATGAATGGTTTTGTGGTTTTTGAACCCAGGGTCACATATTTAGCTTTGTAAGAAGATATTCTATGTGTGTGTGTGTGTGTGTGTGTGTGTGTGTGTGTGTGTGTGTGTGTGTGTGTGTGTGTGTGTGTGTGTGTGTGTGTTCTAATAAAAAAATGGTACTTGCACTTAAGTGCATTTAAATAGAGAAACTTTCATGACTACATTTCCTAACACACTTAAGTGACTTTTAAATAACTTTTAATAAATCATGTTTGAAGTACAAGATTATTTGTGGATACTTAAGTGGGTCAAAAAAGCTCTCTTAACTAATTGGATTTAATATAAATTTAAACCACATTTTCCTTTTTATTATAAATAACATGCAATTAAGTGTATGAAAACATTACATTCAGTTCACACTTAAGTATACATTTTTAAGTGTATTATTTCTTTAATAAGTACTCTCTTTAAAAGTACAGTATGCTAAGTGTACTACTTTTCCAATGTACCTGTTGGGGAAAATCTGAAAAGCAGAAAGCTGAAAAATAAGGCTTCAAATGTGTGGCTTAGATCATCTACATAATTTCATGGCTCATAATGACAAAGCTGAGGTTATAAGGACTTTCGGTTTGGTAGGAAATGGGGCCATCAGCCAACAGAGATTAGGCATAGAACTCTTCGCTGGAGGCCAGTTAGGGAAGACCTCATCAATCCAGTCTGGCAATCGCACAACATTCCCACGCCACCGCCAGTTGAAAAAAAAACCCTGAGCAATTACCTAAAATGACCACTTTACTTGCAGACCTTAGTAAAGTGAGTATCTGTGTGTGGAAAAATTACCAAAATGTTTACATTTATCATCAGAAATTAATGAGGAAATGATTATCTCTGGGCTAAAAGTCATGTTTTGGTTAGTACATCCAGTTCTGTTGGGGTGTTTGTTCAGAAAATTGCATTAGTTCTGGCCGACTTGTTTCTGACAGATGTGTGGGTGTTGATTCGCAAAGCTCAGGTTGGAGAGTTTTTATTTTCATGTCAAGTAATTTTTCAGGAGTCACGGTCATCATATTTTAGGGATATTTACAGTAGGCGTCAGCAAAGATTCAACATTTCCCATCAGTGAAATCTCTGAACCTTTCAACCTTGCTTTGTTCACTAAATGCACAACTTCTACTTTCGAAACTGATGTGAGGTGTTCATCTGAATCGCAATCTAAACAATTTTCTGCGGATTATGACTCCACCTCTCAACCTCCAAATGTTTTGAAACATTCTGATTGAACAAAAAGTCTGTAAACCAAGCTGTTGTTGACAGAATACTGAGATGTGAAAGGCTTCACGTTTATTCTTATGTGCTTGTTTGAAAGAATTCTGATAGACTCCCATCTGTTTTTCAGTTCAGGAGTTCAGGTCTTCTTATAGACTGTTATAAGTGGTCCATATGAGCATCTATCTCATCTTTTCATATCTCAGCTTCAAACAGATGGAGTGGAAAAATACTTTAAAAACACCGTATGCTCAGCAATTAAACCATTAGTGTATGGGGAAAGACATGGTGATGTTAAAAGCGTCCCAGCAAAGTGGTGGGATGATACTTTGGATAGGAGCCATCCAAAGCTGTGTTTTTAATCATTGTAATTTCCTATTTTTCTCACTTCAGCCAAAAGTACCTTTAAAGATCTTCACAGATGCTGCATTGAGACCAACATATTTCAGACATAAGCTGCGATGCTGAATGTTTCTGCTTGAGGAGGAGATATATTTGTCTCTGTTCCAAACAGAGACTGCTTGCTTTACAATGTGACACAAGAATAAAAATAAATAAATAAATACAAGTGAATGTAAGCATTTTCCTTTTCAAGCCATAGCTTTGAAATATAATAATAATTTACTTTTTGGAAGCATATTCAGTATATGGCTTTTCTTTTGGTTTGTACAGTTCCAGAGGAAAACTTATTAAAATATATATAAAATAAATAAATAAATAAAAAAGTACATTTATAAGTAGTTTTTACAGTAGGCTAGTCAACATTTTAAAACCTTTCATCAAAGTTGTCCTAAAATCAAAACCCATTCTTGTCTTGGGACAACTTTGATTCACTTTTTTGATCCACTTCAAATGTTGACTAATGTACGTATATAGTAATATTAAGTCAGTTAATAATAAATATATGTCAGCAGGTGGCGACATGAGTCCAAGTGAGTCGGTGAATCATTTAATGAACCGATTCGTTCAAATCACTGATTCATTCACAAAAACCCAGCGATTGATTCTACTTTGACTCCATTTGGGACTATCTTCAACGGTAGATTGACAAAGAAACTGGCGAAACTGTATCTAACATGTAAGTTTCTCAACATTAACTTATTATTTATTGAACAGCTGTATAAAAGCATTATCACAGTTGCAATCGTGCTGTTAGTTGTTAAACAACAGTACAGCTTCCCATTGCCATTAGGGTGCAATACTTTAATGTAAGGATATGTAAAAAAAAAAAAATAATAATAATAATTAAGATATTAGCCTAATATTTCACCTAACTGACTGGAAATTATACGAATAAACATAAATGTTGTCAAGATTCTTGCCCTAGAAATCCTGGTACAGTTTGGCCAACCACAAATGCCTTTTGTTCCTCAGACAGTTTTTGCACTCTTTTCTTTGATGTGTTATAATTTTTGGCAGTCTATAGTACTCCAAATGTCAGACCGATATTGTCATTTAAAAGTGAAAGTTGCAGCCCACTACTGATGTTATTGTTGTCATTTTGTGTTTTGGTCTGAGGCTCCACCCTCCAGCTATCTACTAATCACAAAGTCAGTAGAGTTTTGTCATCCGGGTTGCCAGCTCTGTTCCAGCTGCAGCTATGAACATGTCGGATAAAACGTGTATAACGTTACGAAACCTAAAAGCCTCGTTATGAATCCGAAATATGTCATGACAAAGTCCGAAATAAAACAAGGATTTGTATAGGAGATGCCTTTCAAAGATGGAGACGGCTGAAAACGGAGAAGAATTTGAAGACAGACGGCAATGTTGCTAATTTTCTCCTGGACAGGTAAGATTCATCTATGTTTGGCTAACTTTGCTTCCGTACACAGTGGATTTTCCACGGTCGCCCGTGCTAAATGCGTTCATAAAAAGCTTTATATCGCACCACTAGCAGGGTATGAAAACAATCTATGTTCGACTGAAATGTGGTATTACACCATGTCTACACCGGACACGCCACAACAGCTAAAGTCTGTCTACACTGGACGCGACAAAGCAAATTATTTAAACTTTGTGTGAGCACGTCATAAATAGAACGCGGCAGCAGATTACGGGGATTTGCCGTGTCACGCCGCATCCAGTGCAGACAGCATAATAGGTTCTATTGTATTTTGTCGCGTCGCGCCGCGCCGCTCGCGTCCGGTGTAGACACGGTGTTACAGTACATCTTTACGAAATATTTGGCTAATCGCCATTAGTAAATTTTTGCGATACATAATTACTAAGCAAAACATCTCTCGTGAAGCATAAACATAATTAACAGAAGAAAAAAAAATTACTGTGTAGGACTCGTCACTTGCCATTGGAAGCTCATTGTAGCAGCCTAGGTTCCTGCTGGATCCTGCAGCTTAGCTGGCAACCTCGAGTCAGGGGGGAGAGGGAGGGGATACACCGTTCTACAGTATTTTGAAAGTGATTGCAGTACCAGTGCCACAATCCTACATACGGTTCCTTTAAATATGAAAGTTTTCTTTGGTTCAGTCGTATTGTTTATGTTCACTGCCGCCAATATGGCCAATTGATGATGCGTCCTGAAAACAATCTATATATTTTTTTTTATTTATATCATCTAGTTAATCATCTGTGACTTAAATCGTCTCTTGATAAATAGACATAATTCCATTTCTAAAGCGAGTACTTGGTGGTGTGGTTAGTAAATCATGAGTTATGAAGTGTTTGCATGTTGTGGTTCTCTAACCAACCTCAAATTAGTGGCTCACTTTGCTCTCTCGACAGCACTGACCAGAACAATTGCTGTGGTATTTTTTTTTTTCCTCTTTTTTCTCCTTTGGACTAGAGACGTCTGTAGACCACTGTAGAAACAAAATGGTGTTCTGTTGTTTGTTTGCTTTGCAATCTGTATGTATGTCTTTGCCTAATACCAATCCCCTTACATGTGAACTGTGTTTCTCTGCGAGTTTGTGTTGGGTGTCTAATGGTGCATTTATATGCATAAAGGATCCAGTTTCTGTTTCAAAGACTGGCTTTCTGTGTTGATTTTGAAAGAAGGTCTGGCGTAAGGTTTTTAGACACATTCTTTGAGACGAAAGGCTTCTCTCTCAAAGACACACGGAGACAGATTACAAATTCAGACATTACCTCATGGACACGAGTAGTAGGAGAGAGAGCAAGCGAAAGAGATGGTGGTGGAGGCAATAATATCCCACAGGAATCTGATAGCTGGCAGGGTTGGAAGGTCAAACACACATAGTTATCACTGCAGAATTATATGTGAGTGACATTTTTCATGAACAGTACAGGCATATGGTGCATTTATTTAAAAATGTATCACACAATATATAGAGGTGTAGAAGCATAATGTTCTTTCTGACAATCAGATTTAAGGTTCTTGTTAGAAACAGACTAAAATTAACCTGAAGGCCAGTAAAGTGCAAATAGAATGCATCACCACATCAGCAAACAAACAAAAGTATAGCTGAATGTTACACTTTTACAAGTTAGTCGACCACATACCAGTTTACCTGTTTTTTTTTTTTTTTTCTTAAGCTATTGCTCTTCGCACACATTTAACGGACGTCTCGCTGTTTTACAAGCATGTGTATCATGGCTTCTGCATTTTTAAGATGCCATGTCAAGCTAATAATTAAGGCTGGGACAAAATATTGGTTTCTCAAGTAATTGTGGTTATTATTATCATTATTTGAACAGTGCCTCCATACTTATATAGATTGATCCATAAAATCAATCTTTCTTTGGAGTTGTTTTTGTACTCATTCAGCTGTCTATTTTGGGCCTTGTCGTTCATTTTCCAAAACAATAATAATTTTCCATTGCATGTCAATTTTATCTCAGTTAAGACTGTAAGTTTGCTGTCTATTAAGTATGTTGCAATAAACAGATTGTGCACTACAAAATACATACAGCGTGAACAGCAAAGCATCATACCGATGCTAATGACTGTTATTAGACATGATAAATGTAGCCTGATTACTGAAACAAATTAATTACAGTCAAACGTTTGCATACACCTTGCAGAATCTGCAAAATGTTAATTATTTTACCTAAATAAGATATTTAATGTAAAAGACGTTTACATATTGTCCATAAGAGAAAATAATAGTTGAATTAATAAAAATTCAATGAGCCAATTCAAATGTTTTCACCCCCTGGCTCTTAATGCATCGTGTTTCCTTCTGAAGCATCAGTGAGCATTTGAACCTTCTGTAATAGTTACCTATGAGTCCCTCAGTTGTCCTCAATGTGAAAAGATGGATCTCAGAATTATACACTCATTGTTGGAAAGGGTTCAAATACACAAAAATACTGAGAAAAAAAAAATTGTGGGACCTGAAGGTTTTTTTTTTTGAAGAACTATCAGGCAGTTTAACAGTTCAGGACAAACAAGGGACTCATGAACAACTATCACTAAACAAAAAAAAAAAAAAAAAAAAAAACAGCTGTGGATCATGCAGGAACAACACAGCGTTAAGAATCAAGTGTATGTAAACTTTTGAAGGGGGTCATTTTATCTTATTCAGGTCAGTACTAAATAAAAAAATAAAATGCAATTTGTATGATCCCTCCTATTTTGGTAAAATAATTAACATTTTGCAAATTCTGCAAGGTGTATGTAAACTTTTGACTTCAACTGTATATGAGATGATTCTTTTAATTGATAGTTCAAAAAGATTAATTACTGATTTGATTTGGTATAAAACAATGCCATTTTTACCATTTACCATTGTACCAATTTACACTATTAGCAGAGAGAAAATAAACTTTGTAACTGAAATGTCTATTTGTGAATCTATTTGTGAATCAGAATTTGATTGAAATATTCTTTAAACATGCAGCAGCACAGCAAGTGCTCAGTTTTGAAACGATGGACCAATCAGGTCTGGGGGTGGGCTAAACATACAGAATTTACATGTGGACAAATATTCATTTTTGCTTAATTTGAAGTTAATATAAATACTTCATTTGTTTAATTATTTTGTGCAATATGTCCTGTGTTAACATACCCATTTTGTGCTTTCTGTGTGGCTGAAATTTACATGCCATGTTTATGATGTAATGAATACAGCGATTAATTTCTTTCTAAACGGCTGATACCCAGATGCAGATGCAGATGCATGGGCTTATGCCTGGTGCGTGTGCTGCAGTGTGTGTGGGAGTGAGTGGAGGTTTGGCAGGTCGTTCAGGGGAGGCCTAACTGCCTATCAACGCGGTGGAGGCGAGGTGTACCGCAGGCCCCGGCATGCGGCCGTCTGATAAAAATCCAGACAGTAAATCAGAGAGCGAACGGAACGAAAGAACCAAGCGGTGGCAGCACAGTCACTGCAGCTGTACAGCTCACACAGAACCAGATGGTACTGAGGCTAACGGCCACACACACGCACACACATTCATGTTCCCTCTTTGTCTCCCGCTGCAGAAGTGTTAACCGTCCAAGGCTTTAGTAGTTTCCTGGTTTCTGATTGCATCCACAGGCAGCTCCCTGTGAGACAAAGAAAATGTGTAGCTCATACAACTTCATTACAATATTGGTCAGTGAGGATTTCGTCTATGGCCACACATTACCTTCTTATAAAAACCCTGTTCCCCACAGATATACAAGCATTCAGCACTGAGCTAGAATATTTTAACAGCTTTTTTTTGTGGCAGCCTGAAGCAGTCGTTCTGCAAGTCTGTTCTCATTGCTTGCTAATAACAATACAGGCTTACTGGAAAAACGTACCTCTTCTTACATTTTTGCAGAACTCCAAAAGCATGCCTGTATATACAATTCTCTGTGGTTTCCAGATGAAATGAACACTAGCGGCAGTAAACCACCAACAACTTTTATTTCTTTTCACACAATTTTTGATTACTGGGCAGATTATCAATTAATGAAGACAAATTTTTGTGCAAGACATTTTGCTGCAGAGAACAAAATTTTGTGAAAACACTTCAACAAAGGCATCAGTACACTATTGGAGAAAGTTTATTATTATACATTTGAGTAATTCTAAGAACGTAAGTTGATGAATAATGAAAAAAAAAAAAAATCAATTTGGCTCTAAATGTTCATGTTCAAAATTATTCAACTCCCAAAAGTCAGAATCTTTTATTCATTAAAACCACCAATAAACGCTGCTTGGACGTGCTTAGAAGCTTCTATCACCTCTCTACTGCAATCTTGGCCCATTCCTCGTCTGAAAAACTTTTAGATCACTGATCTTTGGTTTTCACTTTGCCACTGCTTTCTTCAAATTCAACCAAATATTTTGAATGAGAATTAAATCTTGAAACTGAACAGGCCACTCAAGAACATTCTATGACTGATCCCTGAACCAAGAATAGATAGATTTGGATGTTTACTTTGGGATGATTGTCCTGCAGGAAAGTCCACTGATCATCAGCTTCAGTCTTTGAACCAAAGGCATCACAATTCTTGCCAAAATGCCCTGATACTTCAAAGAATTCATGAAGTCATTCATACAGTCATGATCCCCACTTCCTGCAAAAATAAAACACCTCCATAACAGGGCTGGTCCACCTCACACATTTTAGCATATTTAAGATTAAAAGTGGTATTTTTATGGTCAAGAGTGGTTTTCGGCAAGATGCCTCAACATGAAAGCCATGCTTGTCTTGAGTTCATCTTATATTCTCCGTTGAAATGTTTTTCCACCTTTTATCTTGCAAGTCTTTGGCTGTACATTGCAGGTTTTTCCTCAGTTGTTCTGATCAAACATTTTATGATATTGTGCTTTTTCTTCAACAGCCTCAAAGGTTTTCTGGTACAACATATTTTAAGCTAAGGAATAAGGCTGCCAGCTGTGTCTCTAGGAACTTTTAATGCCTTGGAAATCTTAGCCTTAGCCTTAGATTTTCTAAAGGTTTTTTTTTTCTCTCTCCATAGATTCTCTACAGCTTTTGTGAGAGCTTAACAGCTCAAGGTAATTGTGTTTTCTAATAGAGTTTATAAAGGATTAATTGTGTTTTAAGACAATTTTGTTCCCCACCATACAAATAAGTGACTAAAAACAGCAGTGTTGAGTAATCTGTTATAGATGCTATTTTTATAAAAGTCCTGAATCTTCAGAAAAGCTTCTTTTTGTAAAGTACTGCATTTTCTGGGGGTTGAATAATTTCGATTGCAACTATGAGCTAAACCATTTGAGAACTATTTGAGACTTACGGAGTACATTTCCCCACTCATGACTTTGAGAAACTGTTAAATTCTTGACAAATGCATCCTCCTACTATCTGTTCTTGTCTCTTTCTTTCTCGTCCTCTTCATATCGTTTCCTCTCTCCATTGTGTTTCTCGTTGTCACGTAAGGAATTCTGTTTCCTCCATTTCCGTTGACTCAGGCAAAGGCCATTGCTGTTCCTCCCGACCAAGACGACTTATCAGGGCCAGGCAGTAGGGAAACAGGAAGGGAGGAGATCCAGAGACGTGGAGGCTTCTGCATGGTGGTCTGCTCCCACTCAGCAGGAGGGTTGAGGGTCTCTGAATGTGCATTCACAGGTTTGGCCCCTCGCAGTGATGAATGAGAGAAACCTGGGGAATGACGTTGGGTTTGGTTTGTTTGGTTGTTGGGTTCTCTCTGTGTCGCTCCATTATGAGCCAGCCAAAACAACTCCTGAAAGCAAAGTGAGTGGTCAGGCTGAGATAACAGGGTTTTCCAGTGACTGTGCGCTTGTTTTCTCAGCTTTAAACTCAACATTAATAGTGCACCTGTCTCCAGACTTCAGTTTCAGCTCTTGAAAAGAGAAATTAGACAACATAAAAATGAATATATCTTTGATAATCTGTTCTGAATTACATTAAAAATTGAGTTTTATACATATATTTGAATACACCTCTTCAATAATTAGTGATTTTAATTTCTAAATTAAAATGTATTGCAAATTGTATATTATTTTAATATGTATATATTTTATATATAGGCCAAGCACAGAAGGTGCGACCGTATCCGTTAGAATTCCTATTAATATTATTATGCTTCGGCTCTGGAAGTCTATGGCAGCCCATAGAACTGCTTGCGGGAAAGTTGTGAAATTTGGCACACTAACAGAGCACAGTCTCAACATTAACCATAGCAAATTTGGAGTCTCTAACTCAAACTCTCTAGCGCCACCACTTGTCCAAAATTTCACTCATGTTTATGCTAGTAACTTTTGAACCATAAAAAAAAAAAATATCTCTGAATCATTGGCTGATTGGCTCATGCCAAGTCGAATGAACACCAAAATTTAGTTTTTTCTATTTTTAATTGTTAAAAAAAAACTACTTTTCGAACTCTTCCTAGATGGTTTGTCCATGACCATGCTGGCAAAAAGTAATGGAATTAAAGTTGATTAGTCAAACCATTCTCGAATAGCGTGCAAACAAATTCAACGGAAAGCGTGCAAAAATGGATATAAAGCCCGGGACACACCAACCCGACGCCACCCAACTAGCGCCGATGAAAACCGACCGTCTTGTCGCCTGTAGTCGGCTGCGTCTGCGGGCGTCTGGGCAATTAAACTGAGCTCGAACACACTAAACTGACGACACTCGACTACAAACTAGAAGGTGCTTTCTGCGCATGCGTGAGGAGATATACTGTTGCATACCTGCAGATGGCAGTAGTCTGTATTTTCATTCCAAGAAGAGAACCCCGAAGTAGTGTTGCCTGTGCAAACAAATCAGCGTTTCCAAAGCATTTACTTCGTCGCTCACCACAGAGATATTCGGTTTTGTGAAGATGTCTGACAATCTGCAAATGGCCCCGGCGCTGTCAGCTCTTGGTTTAGCGTTTATTTACATAATAAAAAAGGACATAAAAGTACACCAGACGATTTTTTTTTTCTAAAAGTCAAAGTTATTTTCTTTTTTGAAAGTTAAAACATTTCAAAGCTCTCACAATACATGTTAGGGTGAACAGTAATCACCGTTATTCTTGCAAAAAACTATTCATTGCATAAGAATGAAAGTACACTGCTGCGTAAAATGGCTACTTATCCCTAAAGACCCAATATTCACACATTTAAAAATTCAGACATTACCATCTGCCAAGCTTATTGTGCCCTGTACTTGCATGCTTATAGCACTAATGTCTCTGCATTCTTGAACATTATCACCTGGTCCTCATGTCTCCCAGAAGAACAAGACTAGTAAAAAAAAAAAAAAAAAGACCCAACAAGGAGTTTCAACAGGGCATCTTTACAAATACAAATAGTAATATCTATTTCTATCATTCAAACATAACGAACGTTGTGTGCACAGCAAATATATCATTAAATCATATATTTGTTTACAATTCATATTCATATATTTGTTTACAATTTTATACCTTGTTCATAAGTCATATTAAATGGGAGCAGCCTTAATCTTACAATTAATTCAAGTTAACAGGCTTAATAGTTTGTGTGTCCTATATGTATGAGTATGAATATATACATGAATGTGAATTGCGAAATGTTGACAGCGAGCCGGTTCCCTCTTGACTCCTTCCTTTGCGTGTTACGTCACTTCACGTTCAAGTCCTCCACGCGCTCTGATTCGATGTCTGAACAGCCAATCAGAGCGCTCTCTTTCCCAGACGGCCCCGACAAGCCCGATGCCGATTCAACATGTTGAATCGGGCAAACTTTGGCCGACGTGAGCCCGACGAAATCCAACGAGAGCCAACGTGTGGAACACACCGAACCGATGCGCTTCACCGACGCCCACCAACTGCCCGACGAGGCCAGACGGCCGATCGTCGGGCTTGGTGTGTCCCGGCCTTAAGGCTATATCTCTACAACGGTTTGTTGTATTGAGACCAAACTTGGTGTGTTTTATAAAAAGTTTGACCTGAGGCTACCCGCAATGTCACCTAATGGTCAGAAGATACGAAAAATTGCTATTTTTGCTTATAACTTTTGATCAGTTCGGCCAAAAATCACAAAATTGGTCTCTTTGGATTTGGTCGAATACAGTACATTAACGTATTGTTACAAACTCGGTACTGTATGTGTCTTTGGCACCATGCCCTAACAGTACTCAAGTTATAAAGAAATTTAAAAAAAGCTTATAACTTCTGATGAAAATGGCTTATTGTAATAAAAGTCATCTCAAAATATTCCTTAGGTTATGCCGACAACATACCAATTATACTACAGTGGTCCTAACTTTCAGTCTGCCATATTCATTTATGTTGAAAACATACTTTTTCAAACTCTTCCTAGACTGTTCATCTAATTTTCAACAAAATTGAATCGGATCATCTTCAGACTGTTCTGACAAAAAGTTATGGATTTCATGTTGATAGATGAACCCGTTTTCGTACAGTGCCCCTGCAAATTTTAGGCCTGATGCCAAAATGACTCTGAGGCTTTATCTCTGCAAAGCTTTGACATAAGGACACCAAACTTTGAGTGTGCTTTTTTCACCTTACACTAAACACACCACATCAATTTGATAACATATTAAATCAGTGATTAAATCATATTACTAACAGTTCTACATTAATTTTCTGTCATTTTGATTAAAATCATCTTAAAATGGCTTCATTTACTCATCGTTGCAGTTGGTCTGATGCTCCATGCCATGCTTAGCTCCTCATTTTCCCTTTGGTGTGCTTGGCCCATAATTGCTGCTTGCAGCTATATTAATATTTAAAATTATATATAATTAATTATTATGTTTATAGTAGATTTTTTTATGAGTTATGAGCTATGAGTTTACTTTTATTGCCGAAACTAGTATGGCTGACAGGTGTATATTGGGCTTTCTGTTTCTTATTGAGTTCCTCTTATTCCTGTATCAATGATTAATGGTTCTTGATGACTGAGGGATCTCACTTCTAGGCTTCAGGGAAGATTCAGGCTCAAAGACCCTTGGCAGCAGTAGAATTAGGTTTGTGGAGATTTGCAGCTCTCTGAGTTCTTGAGCTTTAAAGCTGGATGACAAATGCAGACTGTCCATGAGGAGATTTGGTGTTAATGAACACAATGACTCTGTTTAATACATCTGACGTTTATGTGCAGACAAAAAGCTTTTTGCATTTGTTTTGCGATCAAACAGAAGAATTACATAAAATGTTTGCAACTAGCAACTAAAAAGTCAGTCCTGAAATTGAGGATGTTTTATATTTTGCCGTTGTTAAATTTTGACCTAAATTAATAATTTAAGGGGCAACGTTTTCTGTGGTTCTATATTATGCATACTGTCTCATATTTAATTTGGTGGTGTTTGTGATAACCCATTTATAAAGGAGCTGAACGTTTTATTCAGTGAATTATCAGTACATTTTGTACTTTATTTTTTTATGACTTTCTTAACTTATCATGAGGAACACTGTCAGTGATGTAAGAGGCAGCAGCTGTTGTGTGGGTGTTTTAAAGTTTGCGGGCCTGGCCCACCTCATCAACGGGGTCAACACTAAAACTTATCCATTACCTGCACTGTACTGCCGTCCAGAAGTTCCCCAGGAAATTGCCTAATAACAATAAAGAATCCAGGGGCAAATGGAGTCCATGCTGTTACGGAGGCCATTCCAGAGGAGCTCCATCCAGAGAGGAGGACCAGAGGAGCTCTCCAATGGGAGAAAATCTGGGACACTTGGAACCAATTAAAAGCACCAAGGCTTGCCAGCAGCTCCTATGCTTTCTTATCCCCCCCTCCCCCCTTCCCCCTCCTCCTCACTTTCTCTCTCTTTTCAAGTCTATTTCTTTACTTGGCTATGTGTACAGGAAAGCTTCCTTCCTCATGCTATTTGTGGATCCAAAAGATCTGGGTGCAAGCAAGCTGAAGAGGTGTATGGAAATGCAAAACTATTCCCAAGTTGGGCCTCCTTTTGAATATTATATCAATGCTTTTTAGGTGAAGAAAAAACAAACTTTTACACATGCTGATTAGGGATTTATTTTAAGTAATACAAAAATGAATAAATAATATAGATTGTGCATATAAAATGTAAAAACAAAAATAGAAATCATATATCATTTTTATAATTGTATACCTATACATTTTTATTGATTTATATATTTAACTTTTGTAATGATGCTATTGTACCAACATCTGGTACCATCTTGTGTTTTCAAAACACAGCCAGCAGATGGCAGCCAAAGCCCTCTCAAACCTCAAAGGTTCTTCTTTCCAGACACTGCGTGGCACATAAACACCAGTCTAAAACAACCGTTATTAGAAATTAAACTTTACTATTCCATCAGTGCCATTACTTCTGAAGTTCACAATAGGCCTAGTTGTAAAGATGGCCTTGTTTTACCCAGTTTGGATTTATGATATAGACCCACAACAGCAGGAATATCTTAAATGCATGGACTGCCAATGATTCTACCAGATGCGTTTCCGTGTGAATCACCCAGAGCTATCTGCAAAACCGTCTCACGGACAAATAAAAGACCGAATCACATTTGTTTCTAGCCACAATTCCCATCTCATGTGATCTGATAAGCCCTGTTGGGTTGATGACCCCTCATGGGGCTTTTAATCACATTAGCAGGTCATACAAGGCACCTGTATTTCTCCTGATGTTCCTGCTGTGAGTAGGTGGGATATCTGAGTTTATTCTGAGAGAAACAATCCCATAGTTCAGCATGTTCAACTGATTCTCTTAACTCTAATGTTCTGTTGAGATTGATTGGATTTTGGGGTCATAGAGAGACAAATGAAATATTTCAAAATATTTTGACTTTCCTCACCATTTAGACTTTTTCTGACTTTTTTTTTCCTCAGAATTGTGAAATATAAACTCACAACTGCGAGCTATAAAGTGAGACTTGCGAGATATAAACTCACAAATTAGACTTTTTTTTCTCAGAATTGCGTGATATAAACTCACAATTCTAATAAATAATAAAAACTCATATAAACTTACAATTCAGACTTTTTTTCTCAGAATTTTGAGTTTTTATCCCACAATTCTGACTTAATAAGCCTGAATTGGAAGTTAAGTCAAAATTGAGATTTAAATTCACAATTCTGAGAACATATTAGTCTTTTCTCCCCCTCAAGTTTGGACTTTGTAACTCACAATTGTGAGAAAAAAAGTCAGAATTGCAATTCTATCACCCATTTTTGACTTCTAACTATTTCTGAGTTTATATCTCTCAATTCTGTCAGAAAGTCACAATAACCTTTTTTTTATTGTTATTCTTGGTCTACTGTTTCTCTTAAACCACATGTTCTGTTGAGATTGAATGGATCTTGGGGTCATAGAGACCCAAATAAAATATTTCAAAATGATGTCTTATTTTCACTTCAAAATCTGTAATGTTTTTCTAACAAACCATCGGAAACAGCTAAACTTAGTATATAGATATATTACAATTATATATTGACAGTGAGTAAATAATTTTTTTATGAATACAAAAAGAAATACTTCAAAATATGTTGACTTTTTACCTCACTATTCTGACTTTTTCTGCCTTTTTTCTCAGAATTGTGAAATATAAACTTTTTTTATTACGAGTTTTTATCTCACAATTCTGACTTAACACTGAAGAAGGAGTTAAGTCAGAATTGACATAAAATCACAATTCTGAGAACATATCAGTCTTTTCTCCCTCTCAAGTTTGGACTTTGTATATCACAATTGTGAGAAAAAAGTCAGAATTGCGAGAAAAAATGTCAGAATTGCAAGATATATACTCACAATGTGGGGGAAAAAAATCAGAATTGCAATTCTATCACCCATTTCTGACTTTATTTCTGACTCTTTCTGAGTTTATATCTCACAATTCTGTCAGAAAGTCGCAATAACCTTTTTTATTATTATTATTATTATTATTATTATTATTATTATTATTATTATTCTTGGTCAACTGATCCTCTTAACCCTCATGTTCCATTGAGATTGACTGGATTTTGATGAATTAATTATTTCAAAATAATGTCTTCTTTTCACTTCAAAATCTGTAATGTTTTTCTGACAAACAACTGGAAACAGCTAAACTCAGTATGTATATTTATACGATATATTACACTTATATATTGACAGTGTGTAGATAATATTTAATATTTTGTCTATTTTATGATTAAAAAATAAAAAAATAACTTGTCTAATACAGTGATGTTTTTATTTGGGATCAGTTTGTCCCCAGTATAAATGTATTTTAGAAAAGACACAATTTTTTTTTTTTTTTTTTTTTTTGGAAGTTGTAAATAAAATAAATATTATTTGAGTACATTTTACAAGAAAATTATTTTTCAGTCTTTCTACTTAAAAAAAAAAAAAGTTAGTTAAATATAATGTTGCCATTTCTTTGAATTGTTTGTACAATTTACGAACAATTTCTGAGTGAAAATATTTTTTGTACATCATTGGCCAGTATACATTTCTATAGTGTACACTAATTAAGTAACATTATAATATGAATTTTCTTTTTAAAAATGAAGGTTATCTGTGACCTCAAACATTCGAAATCTAACTTTTTATTAAAGAAGTTGATCAAGTTGAACTAGTGTTTTAAAACAGTTCTCAAAAGATTTGGAAGAATCATGAAATATCAATCTAACACTTGCTAAATATTCAAAGTGCAATCTTTTATTTATAAACAGACTCCCGAACATGATGGTTAATATCAGATGTGGTTTTTATTTATTTATTTATTTATTTATTAAAAGTGGGATTTTCAAAATGTTTATTGAAAAAAGTGACACTATCTCTCTCTGAAAAGGTCCTTCAGCGTGCAAAGATGGCAAAACACAGCACTCTTGTTTAGGGCTGGGTACGTAGAGCCACTCCCAGGCCTAATTGTACCAAAGTTCTTTCCAAATTGCAATTAAAGATAAACAGAGAGTTTGATGGGGAGCTGCGATAATGCCGCTATCTGGCATCGGCCTAATTGTTGCAAATATGCTCCGTTTGACAGACGAATTTACTCTGGCCCACCCCCTCCGTCTTGGCCTGTGTAGTGCGTACTTCAGGGGCAATCTGTTTACTAACCATCTCATTTAAGCCACTTTGATGTCTCTGCCAGCCTTGGTATAAACAGTTATTCTAACGGTCTGTAGAACGAGTTGTATTTTGAGGTCAGATGATGCTGGCTTTGTTGGAAATTGTTGGCTGGATTGTCATCACTGGATGGAGCGATCGACTAATAAGTCATACAGAACGCTAATCACAGATTACGTCATTTTATTGAGGGAGAACATGCTGAAAGGACATGACTACGATAATGACTCGAGGCTAATTAAACAATGATTTTTCAGTTGGTGGCATCACTTATGAAAGCATATGGTTTGTGTGACATCGTCTGTCACTGGCTAAACATTCACAACTCCATCAGCTCAACACCCTGCTGAGTTAATGGCTGTACCAACTCTCTTCATCACCTCCGAGAACAACAAAGAGTCTGGCTTTATTTGCTGGAATGGGCCTTTAGAGTGACCAGAAGTGTACTCAATAAAAGATTTAGGCTGAAATTTTTTTCCATGGTATGTGAAATGCTACTGTTTTTATGAAATAATTGTATTAGTTAAAAAATGTAAAAAACAATTAACAGTATGGAAGCCTGTTCTGTCACTGAATATATATATTTTTTTTTAAAGGTAATTGCGACTTTGGTAACACTTTACAATACGTGTGCACACATGTGCATTAATTCATGTTTAATTAATGCACAGATAATCACGAGTTAATGTATAATTAATGAAGAACTATTCAATTTATTAATGATTACTACATCAGCAACTAATGAACATTCTGTATGATTCATAGATTAAGTAATCAATACATTGTTATTAGTTAAATGTGTCATAATGTATTAATTTCCTAATAACCCCTTTTATTAACTAATAGTGTAAATTAATGTATTAATTACCAAAATGGGTTCAAGCCATGTATTTCAACTTGCAGTTGTCTGCTTTAATTAATCATTAGCTATAACTATATTACTTAACAATTAGTTCATAGTTCTGTGCCTCAATAAGTAAAGTCATAACATAACGATATCTTTACAAATCATTAGCTAATGATTAATTAAAGCAGACAAATGGAAGTTTAAATGCATGGCTTCAACACATTAAGGCACATGACTGACTAATTCTATATCATAACCACAGTGACATATTACTTAACAATTAGTTAATAGTTTTGTGCCTCAATAAGTAAAGTCATAACATAATGATATCCTTGCGACTCATTAGCTAATGAGTAATTAAAGCAGACAACTGGAAGTTGAAGTACATAGTTTTGACCAGTGTAGTAACTAACACATGAATTTACACTATTAGTTAATAAAATAAGTTATTATGGAATTAATAAATTATGACACATTTAACAAATAACAATTTATTGATTACTTAATCTATGAATCATACAGAATGTTCATTAGTTGCTGATGTAGTAATCATTAATAAAGAGTTTAGTTCTTCATTAATTATACATTAACTCATGATTATCTGTGCATTAATTAAGCATGAATTAATGCTTATTTGTGCACACGTATCGACTTTTTTTCTCTCGCAATTACGAGTTTACATCTCACATTTTTTCTCAGAATTGCATGATACAAACTCGCAGTTCTCTCTCTTTTTTTTTACTTGCAATTGTGAGTTATAAAGTCAGAATAGTGAGATATAAAATTGCAATTCTGAGAAATTAGGTCAGAATTGCATGATATAAACTTGCAGTTGCAGGTTATAAAGTCAGAATTGCGAAATATAAACTCAAACTATTTCTCAGTATTGCAAGACAATTTCACAATTCTGAGAAATAATGTGAATTCATATACACTCACAATTCAGACTTTTTTTCTCAGAATTGCAAGTTTATATGTCGTAATTGTGATTTTTTTCATATCTCATAATTCTGACTTTATAACACTCAGTTGCAAGTTATTAAGTCAGAACTGAGATAAACTCACAATTCTGAGGAAAAAAGTCAGAATTGAGAGAAAAATGTCACAATTGCAAGATATAAACTCGTCAGAATTGCTAATAATGAAAACTCATATAAACTCACAATTCAGCCTTTTTTTCTCAGAATTGCAAGTTTATATCTTGTAATTCTGACTTTGCAATGCTCAACTGTGTTATTAAGTCAGAATTGAGATAAACTCACAATTCTGAGGGAAAAAAAGTCAGAAAAATGTTGCAGGATATAAACTCCCAATTGTCAGAAAAAAGTCAGAATTGCAATTCTTGCAATTCAACACTCGCAATTGTAAGTTATAAAATCAGAATAGTGAGATATAAAATTGCAATTCTGAGAAATTAGTTCAGAATTGTGTGATATAATCTTGCAATTGCGAGTTATAAAGTCAGAATTGTGATATATATATACTCACAAATCGCAAAAAATACTTTTTTCTCAGAATTGTGAGTTTATATCTCGTAATTCTGACTTTAATATGCTCAACTGCGAGTTATTACATCAGAATTTGAGATAAACTCACAATTTTTAAGAAAAAAGTCAGAATTGCAATAAAATGTCAGAATTGCAAGATATAAACACCCAATTGCAATTCTATAATGCAATTCAAAACTCGCAATTGTAAGTTATAAAGTCAGAATAGTGAGATATAAAATTGCAATTGCAATCTAAATGAGGTTAGAATTGCAAGATATAAACTCAAATCTGACTTTTATTTCTCAGAATTGCATCATAAAACTAGCAATTGCAAATCATAAAGTCAGTTTTTTTTATTGTGAGTTCATATCTCGTAATTCTGACTTTATAACACTTAATTGCGAGTTTTTAAGTCAGAATTGAGATAAACTCACAAAAAGTCAGAATGCAAAAATGCAAGATGTAAACTCACAATTGAGAGAAAAACAGTCAGAATTGCAATTCTATCATGCAATTCTTGCAATTCAAAACACACAGTTGCTTATATCTTATAATTCTGACTTTTTTTCTCAGAATTGTGAGATATAAACGCAATTGTGGGTTATAAAGTCAAAATAGTGAGATATAAAATTGCAATTCTGAGAAAGTCAGTTATAAAGTCAGATTTGCGAGATACATTTGCAAATCTGACTTTTTTTCTCAGAATTGAGTGATATAAACTAGCAATTGCAAATGAGCAAAATTCTGAGAAACACTGTAATGTAAACTCACAATTCAGACTTTTTTCTCACAATTGCGAGTTTGTCTCGCAGTTGTGATTTTTTATATATATAATTGTGAATTCATATCTCGGAATTCTGACTTTATAACAATCAATTTTGAGTTATTAAGCCAGAATTGAGATAAACTCACAATTTTGAGAACATATCAGTCTTTTTCCCCCTAAAAATTGTATTTTATAACTCACAATTGCAAGAAAAAAATGTCAGAATTGCAAGATATAAACTCCCAATTGTGAGAAAAAAGTCAAAATTGCAATTCTATCATGCAATTATGACTTTATAACTCACATTTGCAAGTTTATATATCTTAGAATCGTGAGATGAAAAAGTCAGAATACTCTTTTTTTTATTTCGTGGCGGAATTGGGTTTCCATAGAAAAGAGAAATTAAGATCAATTGTGCTGTCTTAAGAATGTATGAACTGTTGTTGTATAGAAAAGAGCTACATGAAGATTTAGAAGATCTATTTTTGTCAAAAAAGACAAAACAACAGTAATAGACTACACGAGCATGAGGGTAAATAAAGGCAGATTCGTTAACGTTTTTGCCATCAAAGTGAGTTGTGTATCTTTTCCTTCTAGATGTTGCTGGAATTATTAAACAAGTAAACCAATTAAAAAAAAAATTGAAGTAAAACAGTCATGTTTTATAATTAGCTCTGATTTATAATGTCAGTTATATCAGTGCCGCAGTACTTACGAGAGCTTTATATGGTGGTTGGTGATTTCTGGAATTCATGAATGAAGCAACATGTGATTTTTCCAGAGCATGTACAGTAACAGCACAGAACATTTACAGATCCCAGACAGTATTGTGTAAGAGAGAGAGACAGAAAGAAAGGAAACGTGTGGGATTTTTTTCCCTCTGTTCTCCAGCCTCACAGAGGGTTTTGCTAAAACCAACAGACTCCCCTGCAAGGAGAGAACAGGAAATGACTAAACGCAAACAGGAAGTGCTGTGAGGTGACCAGTAGCATGTTGAATGGGGAATGTTAGACAGGTCTGGGACACAGCCGCTACTGCTTCAGGAAACAGCTGGACTGACAGAGAGAGAGAGAGGCAGGTTGCTGTTATGATCTGACAGTTTGGGTAAATTGGCTCACTATGGAAAGAAGGCCAAGGCTGTTTTGTTGCTAAGCACAATGTAGGATAAACTCAAAACAACTTTAAATTACATAAGCTATTTTTATACATAAAATTATACATAAGCAATTTTAGTTTGAGAGACTTAACAACTATTTAACTGCATAGTAGACTTTTTTTCTATTCATTTTTTTTAAAACATACAATCAAATATGATTCATATTTGACTGCATCTGTTATAATAAGCATTAAATGATTCATTTATATAACAGAGATGATTAAAAAAGTGCAGGTGTATTAATGGTTACAGCACATTTTTTAGATATTAAATATACATTTTTAATTTAAATTTGTATTTATTTATTTATTTTAGTTATTTAAACATCCAATTTAAATGCATTTTTTTTTTTTTTTTTTTTTTAAATCATGGACGCTTGTATCTTGGACCCACAACCAATGTGTTTTCATGTGTTTTGTTTTTTGTTTGTTTGTTAGTTGTTGTTGTTGTTTGTTTGTTTGTTTGTTTGTTTTTTTGTTATGTGGTCGTTTGCACTGTTTGCTTCAACTAAATCTGTGAGCAAACCATGCTCAATGGTGCTTATGTACATATGCTGCCATTGCAATGGATTCTATGTTATAGCCATGTTATTACATGTTAATTTTACTGTTATAACACCATTTAACTCAGTCAATAAAAGCTCAACTCATCTAGTATTTTTTCATAGAGTTATCTTTGATTTTCTCTATTTAATTTGCCTATTTTTCATGCCGCCAGAGTGTGATAAATGGGTTTTGTGTTGAGAAGTAGTTCAGATATACTTCACTGTTCCATCCCAGTTGTTTTTGTTTTGTTTTGTTAGAGAAAAAAAAAACGCAAAGTAAAAAGTCATTTGTTTATTTATTTTTTAAATCATGGCCGCTTGTATCTTGGACCATAGAAAGTCTGTGGTCTTATATTGCGTTGTGCTGTAACCCAACGCTTATGACCTCAGTCTGCGCTGCCTTTACGGCTTACAGAGCTTGTAGAACCTTTACAGCTAATGTCGTTCATGCGTGCATGAGTTTGCGGTTTGTGTGTGTGCAAATACCTCCAATAGACAAGTTCAGCAAAGAAAAACACCAGCTTCTCCCCAAGGAGCTTTTTAGTCAGAGCAATGAAATACCTTTGTGCGTCACAAACACTAAAGCTAAACATACATTAGCATCGACCTCTCCCAGACTGGACGTTCTGTTTCTAATGGCTGGCCTGTCCCCTGAAAGGTTATTAATTGCCGACTGGTTGATAAGCAGGGCATAATCTGTGGCACAGCTTAATAACGGTCTGATATTTATGAAAACCATCTGGTTGGAGTATTTATAGAATGATATGAAATTTCATTGTTTCTGTCAAGCAGCTGGCTGCTGTGAGCTCCACTGGCTGCCGTCCCACCCGCTCTTGGAAACAGTCTGTCTGTCTCTTTCTTTCCCTCTTTACCTATTTCTCTCGCTCTTTCTCGCTCACTCGCAATCTATTATTCTCCCACAGTCTTTCAGCCCACTCTCATGAACCTGAAAAAGGCTACTTTTCAATGAACATGAAATGGAAGTTTTATGGCTTGGCTTACCATCAGAAGGTCTGGGAGTAATCTGGCCAGCACAATTGTTGTTTAAAGACTTTTCTCTTTTTTAATGTTTGTTTTCAGAGTCATTACAGAAAGTGGATATGGCCAAATCAGAACTAACTGCTGCCAGAAGTGCATTCAATTATGTTTCATTTCATTAATAGTACACTGTCAGTCTTCAAAACTGCAAAAAACGAGGGATGTTTGTGTTTCTGTTGACATAGCACAGCAAATGCTGCCATTGAAATGAATTCTATGTTATAACAATCTTATAACATGCTAATTATACTGTTATAACACCATTTAACTCATCAACTCATCTTCTATTTTTTTCATAGAGTTATTTTTGATTTGCTCTATTTAATTTGCCTATTTTTCATGCAGCCAGATTGTGATAAATGGGTTTTGTGTTGGGAAGTAGTTCAGATATACTTCACTGTTCCATCCCAGTTGGAAAGGATTATTTTAAAGAGACAGCTAGTTCAGGGGTTTAAGGCTGTTTTATGTCACCAATTCATCACAATCATTTGGCCTTTGCACAGTGGCTAAATGTGGACGTTTGAACATGGTAACACTTACAAATCAAATCCAAGATCTTCACAATGACTGGCCAGAGATGTTTCGGACGTTAGTGCAGTCTGTTCCTGCATGCATGAGCATATTGTGTATTTTGAGTGTCCTATTTAATCAAAAACATTTTTTAAAAATGCCGTATGTATTGTTTTAAAGTAATGTGGCTAAACCAATGGAATGAAATTTGAGCCAGACATTCTGGTTTAGAAAATCATTGGAAGTACTGCTCAAGAAATATATTTGAAAACATTATTGTTAGTTATTTTTAGCAGTTACATTTTGTGAAATGTGTTGTCTTAAAACTTTAAAGGGCTCATCGGATGCAAAACTCACTTTTACATGTTGTTTGAACATTATTTTTTTAATCTTTAAAAGTAATATCCCCTTTTAAAATCAGGTCATTCTCAGCTCCTTGTTGGTGTGACGACACACAGACAGAGGCCGCTCCCACGATAGTTGATTGACATGAGCGCCTTACCTTAGACCCGCCCTCACCGAGCTGAAACAGTCCGACCGCTATTGTGTCGACTCAGGTGCAAGGGAAGACAAGAATGTCTCCAATTGAGCAATTGAGGTGTTCTGTTGTTGGATGTAATAATGAACATAGCAGTCGTCATTTACTCCCAACATCTGAGCAGCTGAAGATGCAGAGGATTAACGTTACTTTCGTTTTTGAAATGCATCTATGTTTGTGTGTATCATTCATGATGCAGCTTTACCCAAAGCAGAAGTGAGTATAAGGGTTTTTTTATGCATCTTTGCAAATGGCCTTTCTTAAAAATGTGCTAGTTAGCAAGTTTCGCAGCAAAACAGGCCTAATGCGGCTAAAGTAAACATTACGGCTCGTCATTCCATGGCAGAGAGGGGCGGGGTGAGCAGAGCTCATTAGCATTTAAAGGAACATGCAACACAATATCTCGCTCTAAAAAGGCTCTGGCCAGATGACAGAGTGGTTTTTTTACACTGCCATTGAGAAATTTTAACCAAAGTATGATATAGACTTCTCATTAAGACCCTAAAGAATCATATCAACTTGTGGAAAATGGCCATCTGATGACCCCTTTAAGACTAAATTTCCAATTAGAACTAAAATTTTGTTGTATGTGATAGACAAACATTTTAACCTTATAAAGCTACTGAATCATATTTGATATGATCAAAACTGATCATTTTTGATAGTTTGTGTTTTAGTGTTATTGAAAAAAAAATATATGCACATGCCATTTTTTTGCTGTTGAATCTTTTTATTTTATAAAGTAAACATAACTTTAATATTGTAATATTTCAAGATGAACACTTATTGGACTAAAGCAACTTGGGTTTACTGGATTATCCAGACATCATTTTGCAAAAAAGCCACGTTAAGGGTGTATGTGCGTCTGTAAGCTAATTATGAAAATATGTTTATCGCTGTTGACCTTTTAATCATTTGGTTTCTATAAAACAATTCACATGACTGTTGTTTATTTTCCTGGATGTTCTGTAAATAAAACGTCTGTGACTAACAAAAGACTGATGACTCAGCTGTATCATGATCATTTTCAGTAAACCATTTCTCTAAACATGTTTATTTGTTTCTTAAAATGTGGGGCTTTTTAAATGTACTATAAGTTTATAACTAAAAGTTGTTTCCTTTCTTTGCATGAGAGAGAGATATGTGTGTCTTTTCGATGTAGCAGTGTGGGTGGTGTATGTGAGTGTATAAGGGTGTGTGTATGTGTCAGACAGACTACAAGGCGAGAAAGAGATAGAAAGAGAGAGAGAAAGAAGTGTGCTTGGGCAGCACCAGACTGGATGGAGAGCGGCATGTTTGTGTTGGAGCTGTTAGCTGCATATTTGGACCACATGTGCTCTGAGTTTGGGAGTAACAGGCCAAATGAAAGGCACATTGTACCCCAGAACTGCAGCGTCTGCACTTGTGCCCATGGAAAGCAACCAGCTCGCGCAGAGAGAAAAAAAACAGACTTGGAGTGACAAAACTCCAGATGGAAATCAATGTCATTAGTCAGGCAGACACGCCAGTCCTGGTGCGGTGGCTGCTGGATCTGCCATGCGCATAGCTGCGGTTGTAAACTGATTTTCGTTTGTTTTATGTGAGCGGGTGAGAGCGAAGAGAGTAAAGTGTTATTCCTCTGGTGCTTACTGAGACCGCATTTTTGTGCTGAACGGTGAAATGCCTGAGGTTACAACCAAGTCTACGTAAATGCTCTGAAAATTTATGGTTTGTCTTGTAAAGTCGAATATAGTTTCTCAGCACTTCACATTTAGTGCACATGCTTAATTCAGCCTGCAGTAATGTGTTCGGTCAGATGGGGGCGATAATGAGCTGTGATCTGTGCTCTTGTAGGCAGCTAGACGCTTCACACTTTCCCTTTGTGCCTTCCATGTAGCGCTTTCAGGTTCTGAGAACATGAGAGCACTTCACAACAAAAAAACCCAAACCACACACGTTCTGCCTGCTGCGTCTCTGCAAATTTTTGAGTCTCTGCCAGCCACTTTCAGACATTTCTCCTCCCAGAGTACTGCTATTTGTCACTTCAGAATGAAGCGTACATTGAGCAATAAAAGTTTGTGCTCAAGATGCTTCTGACATGTTAGAATGTTCTTTCCGGTTATTAAAGCTGAGAGCGAACTTCATTGGGTTTAAGGGTGGCACATCTGTGTATGACATGTGATTGTTTCTGCATTGATTTACAACAAATACAGTAACGGGAAACATTTTTATTTTATTTTATTTTGCACCTCCTGAAAGTTTATTAAGACACATAATGATAAAGTGTCATTGGGGCGTTACCTTTGAAAAGGATACACCTTTGTACCTTATTTACCCCTAAAGAGTGCATATTAGTACCTTAAAAGTACATATGCGACTCTGGACCACAAAACCAGGCATAAGGGCCATTTCTTAAGTTGCATAAATAAACTTTCTACTGATGTATGGATTGTTAGGATATGACAATATTTGGCCGAGATACAATTATTTGAAAATCTGGAATCTGAGGGTGCAAAAACATCTAAACACTGAGAAAATTGCCTTTAAAGTTGTGTAAATTTACAAAATATATTTATGGAACATGATCTTTACTTAATATCATAATGATTTTTGGCTTAAAAGAAAAATCGATCATTTTGACCCATACAATATATTGTTGACTATTGCTACAAACATACCCGTGCTACTTACGACTGGTTTTGTTGTCAAAGGCCGTATATTAATATTCTACTTTAATTACCTAAATGGTATTTTTCTTGACAATAGTTGAAAAATGGCCCTAAACTCAAGCCATTGGTTGAACTTGTTGTTGCATTTGGTTGGTCAGAATGTGCAAACAAAGTGATTAGAGAAATGAATGGTTTAAATTAGATGTTGATCACTTTTGTGTTTAGGATTTAAATTAAATCAACATTCATTTAGACAAAATCTAAAACCAAAAATAAAGCTTTTTTTAATACTCAGTTAATGAATCATATTTTAATAGTCAATACAACAAACAAAAATGTATATATTGTATATAAACCTTTACATTTCATTTAAATTAACTTATATAATTATGTTTCTTCTCAACTCACTCTCAAATATTTCCAATTCTGGCAGCCTAGAAGCATAGACTTTATATGAAGAAACATTAGCTGGAGGAAGTAATCAATGAAATTGATCTTATTCCAAAATACCCATTAACCCTGTAACTGCAAACAATTCTAATATTTTGAGATACTGGATTTTTGACTCTCATGAGCTGTAAGCTCTAATCATCAAAAAGAAAAAAAAAAAAAAAAAAAAAAAAAAAAAAAAAATTAAATGTTTTGTTTGACGTAATAAATCTAGAATAAGTTAGGCTACAAAAAAAAAAAAACTTTTTTACGATATTCTATTTTTTTGAAATGCACCTGTATATTAATGAAACATTTACAAACATTATAAACAGTCAATTTAACAAAATTCAGAACAGAATACAAATAAAAAATAAGCACCTATAAAATCATATATTAAACTATAAAATAACACACAATTAAATTAGGCTATAATGGCATTTATTAGAAACAGTATACAAATGCTACCTGATCTCATAACGAAAATGTACCAAAGCGCGAAATACTTAGCAAGAAGTACATATCACTGCAGTTTCCAACAGAAATGAACACTAGACGCGGTAAAACAGCGAGTAATAATCGTTGTCATACACATATATGATTGCAGCTCCATATGTTTTGCTTTCCGGGACGTAACGAGGGATGCAGAATCCTTGGGTACGAATCCTGTGAAAAACATGTCTCATGATAAAAGAGCTAAAAGATTCAACATTGAAAAATGCTAAAACGGCATGCTTGTGATTGCGTTTTTACATCGCATTCGCTTTTGTTCATATCGAGTAGGTTTAGGTTTAGTGCAGATGGTACCTTATTTTAAAACGTCACGGAGCATTAGACTTATAGTGCCACTCAATGGACATTTCAAGTCAGAACTGTGTTGACACATACAAAATTAACGTCATTTAAAACGCAAGAAAAAACTGAACACCACTCTTTTAGCGACACTTGGTGGACATTTCACAACGAATATATCACAAAACATACATGGCGGTACATATTTCACGTCTTGCAAAGAAGTTACCACAGGTATGTTTTAGACGTGAGTAGGGCTGTTGCAACTGGACGGGAATCCATGAAACGCATTATTAGACTGTTTTCCAAGGCTGCATTATATATTAAACCCATTTAAAAAGTCATAATTAAGCGTAATTGTGAATTCACAAACGCTATGATTCAGTTAAATAAATTTATGCGATGCAGGTTTAATGCACGTCAGTCATGTACATTTGTCTCACAGAAGCTTTGTTCACAGTGTGTTGTTCTACAGGAATTGTCATCATTTAGATGTGTGGAGCATCTCAAATCTATCTCTGCATGTTTTTGTAGTTTGGGTTTATTATAACGTTCATCTAGGAACACAACGTGCGCCATTTGATTTGTAAGGCAAATCATTTATAAAGCTATGCAAACTCATAGAATTCAAAATAAAAGTTTGAACCCTGACTCTGAGTTTACACGTTTTGATGTCCACATATTCATTAAATTACTGTGGTTATAGCATTTCTGTGGTAAAGATATGGCCAAATATTAAAGATTAAGTGGACATTTGAATTAAGTGTTGTTTAGTCAATATTAAACAAGGATTAGATCGCCAGTAATGTATAAAAACAATCATCAGGGAGTTGGCGCCCTCTGGAGGTCTTTGTTGTAACGCGTAATGTACATTAACGCTAACTGTGATAGGAATCCACCTGTGCAACAATTCCAGGCATGAAATTTCTGCGCTCCTAAATATTCCACAGTCAACTGTCAGCTGTATTATAAGAACGTGGAAGCGTTTGGGAACTACAGCAACTCAGCCACGAAGTGGTAGGCCATGTAAACTGACTGAGCGGGGTCAGCGGATGCTGAGGCGCATAGTGCGAAGAGGTCGCCAACTTTCTGCAGAGTCAATCGCTACAGACCTCCAAACTTCATGTGGCCTTTAGATTAGCTTAAGAACAGTGTGCAGAGAGCTTCATGGAATGGGTTTCCATGGGTGAGCAGCTGCTTCCAAGCCATACATCACCAAGTGCAATGCAAAGCGTTGGATGCAGTAGTGTAAAGCACGCTGCCACTGGACTCTAGAACAGTGGAGACGTGTTCTCTGAAGTGACGAATCGCGTTTCTCCATCTGGCAATCCGATGGACGAGTCTGGGTTTGGCGGTTGCCAGGAGAACGGTACTTGTCTGACTGCATTGTGCCAAGTGTAAATTTTGGTGGAGGGGGGATTATGGTGTGGGGTTGTTTTTCAGGAGCTGGGCTTGGCCCCTTAGTTCCAGTAAAAGGAACTCTGAATGCTTCAGCATACCAAGACAATTTTGGACAATTCCATGCTCCCAACTTTGTGGGGACAGTTTGGAGCTGGCCCCTTCCTCTTCCAACATGACTGCGCACCAGTGCACAAAGCAAGGTCCATAAAGACATGGATGACAGAGTCTGGTGTGGATGAACTGGCCTGCACAGAGTTCTGACCTCAACCTGACAGAACACCTTTGGGATGAATTAGAGCGGAGATTGAGAGCCAGGCCTTCTCGTCCAACATCAGTGTGTGACCTCACAAATGCGCTTCTGGAAGAATGGTCAAAAAATTCCCATAAACACACTCCTAAACCTTGTGGACAGCCTTCCCAGAAGAGTTAAAGCTGTTATAGCTACAAAGGGTGGACCGAAATCATATTGAACCCTATGGATTAGGAATGGGATGTCACTTAAGTTCATATGCGAGTCAAGGCAGGTGAATGAATACTTTTGGCAATATAGTGTATGTAGTGCTATTATATATGTAATATAATCAAAAACATATGCAATTAATTGATTTTAATAAAATAAAATGTTCATAAGTAAAATTGTTGATTTTTTTTTTGCTGGCAAATTAGTTGTTTAGATTAATTGATTAATCTGTAAATTAGTCAATTGATTAATCGATATAAAAATAGTAGTTAGTGGCAGCCCTAGTCATGCGATTAGGTTGTACAAATGTCAACCTAAAATAAATTGATTTCAAGCTAAACTCAAACGGCATTGGACTCACAAGCCTCTCTTATAATACAAGAATCCAAATGTTTCCATTGTCATGTAACATTTGATTGCTAAACTATTATTTATTATGTAAACCAGGCTTTGTACTTCACTCGTGTTTCAATATCCACATAAAACATCATCCTTCGCATGCACAAAAATAATTTGGCCGCTGCATGCTGATTTTACAGCAGACCTTTTAAATTAAACAGTGTAACTTTTATGTTTGGTTGTCTGTGTTTTAGTTTGATGATGAACGGCTGAAATGTCAAATACGATTTGTCATGTGAGATTTGATTGCCACCGCTCAGTTCATATTAATAAATTCCAAGTTTTGCATGGAAAGGATCATACGGCCAGTTTTCTTTTGCATGTTATTTATTATTATATTTTTTTTAATGGGGCTCATTTTTTCTTAATATTTTGTCAATGTTCAAGCTTCGAAAAGTGTTTGAATTTTTGTCAAAAACACTTTATATCGTCTATACTGTAAATATTTAACAACGTACATATTGAATATGGTAAAAGGACTTACTTGGCATGCAAGAACAAATCTCATTGTTTTTGTGCACCAAGCACACATTAATGAGACAATTTTAAAAAATATTGTATATTTTGGCTTGAAGATAAACAAAAGTGTTTTCATTCTTGGATGAACTGTCTCTTTAACATTTCTCTTTCTCATCGGTACTTGTTTCCTTTCTAAACTCACACCACATATGATTGCCTCTATCAGTTTTAGTACTCCACCTTCTTGGTATCTTTGTTCAGTGGTTTTTAGAGCCATGGGAAAAAAGCGTACTAACTCGTATGACTTCTCAATGACCCGGAACAGCGTCTGTAATCTGTGTGGCTCCACGGCCCTAAAACAACACAGGCTGTCCTGCATAAATATGCCTCTCTGCTTGACCAGACGAGGGCCGATGGAAACACCCACCCTATTAAAAGCCATACATTTCAAACATGCCCAGCTATCTTTGCCAGCTTATCATTCAAACAGTGAATCTACCACACCCTTCAAAACACACATTCACCAACATCAGCTTCACTGCTCTGCAAGTCTGCTGAGATCCAGATTTCATTTCTTTATCAGAGCTGGAGAGACTGATGAAAGGGTGTCTTTTGTAATGATCGCCTTAAGGCGTGTGTGATAAATTGCATTGGACGAGGGGATACGATTTAGTCCAAGTGGAATTTGATTGAGTAACAGTGTGCATGGTAATATGAAGAAGACTACTAACATTTGTTGTACTGAAGGCTCTGTTGTCCAGATGTAAACTGTAATTATGCTGAACTTGCAATTTCGACATCTTAGACATTGTGCATTGATTGCATTTCTACTGAAGGATCACTAGAAAATCAAGCTGTGATAAAATTTAATCAAGCATTTGATTTTGACCAAGTAAATACATGGAGCAATGATTTGAACAGTTTTCTTTAATCCAGCACAAAAAAACCTTGTCTATGATGTCCACATGAGCTCTGCAAAAATATTTAGATTTTAGATTTACAGTGAAATCATATATACTGCCAGTCAAAGGTTTGGTATAATTAAGCAATAAGGTACGAGAGGCCGTGCTGTATCGTGAATAAATCACGAAGCGGAGTGCCTGCAACCCCTTCAGCCGTGATTTATTGGTGATTTTTATTGGTGATTTTTATTGGTTACCACACAATAAAAATATTAATATCAAAAATATATATTAATTTATATATATTAGGTTGTACGTTTTCATAAAGTAAAATCATAAACTGCCTTCTGCTGTAAAAAGTAGTCCCTAACTGCTAAAGCTTTGTTTACGTTGCTAAGGGTGGTTGCTAAGGAGGTTCAATGATACACAGAACGTTGAGTGAAGCGGTCGTAGCCATGCTGTATCGTGAATAAAACACAGCTGCTGACCACTCAGAATTGAGGAATGGAACTAACCGTTTTATAATTGCAGATTAATTAATTCATGTGATTATTAGTGTTATTGATAATTAGTGTTATTGAAAATATGTATTTATTCCTGTAATAAAAGCTGAATTTTCAGCATTAGTACTAGTCTTTAGTGTCACATGATCCTTCAGAAATTATTCTAATATGCTTATGTTACTATGTTGTTTATTTTATTTTTATTTTTTTTTTTGGTCGAAATCAAGAAACACTACAATTCAAAAGCTTGGGGAA
>NC_133371.1:10651572-10674376 GCF_049309525.1 Garra rufa
ATTATATATATATATATATATAAAAGCTGTCACTGGGGCAGTGAGACATCTTTTCAAAAGTAAATTTTTGTACATTATTTACTCTATAACATTGCATTTTAGTCCCTAAAAGGTACACATTTGTTTCTAAAATGTACATATTAATACCTTAAAGGTACATATTATTACTTTTGAAAGGGTACACTCAAATGTTACCCTTTTAAAAGGTTCACCTTTGTACCTTATTTGTCTCATAATGTGGCATTTTAGCCCCTTAAATCTACATGCTTGTACCTAAAGTGCACATATTAGCACCTAAATGGTGCATATTAGTTCCTTTTGACAGGCTACTGTTCCAGTGACAGCTTTTGTAACTTTTTTCTAAGAGTGTATCACTCCAGTAACAGCCTTTCCACATACATTCTCAGAAAAAATATATATAAAAACTGTCACTTGGGCAGTGAGGCATCCTTTCAAAAGTACATTTTTGTACATATTTACTCTATAACATTGCATTTTAGTCCCTTAAAGGTACACATTTGTTTCTAAAATGTACATATTAATACCTTAAAGGTACATATTATTACTTTTGAAAGGGTACACTCAAATGTTACCCTTTAAAAGGTTCACCTTTGTACCTTATTTGTCTCATAATGTTGCATTTTAGCCCCTTAAATCTACATGCTTGTACCTAAAGTGCACATATTAGCACCTAAATGGTGCATATTAGTTCCTTTTGACAGGCTACTGTTCCAGTGACAGCTTTTGTAACTTTTTTCTAAGAGTGTATCACTCCAGTAACAGCCTTTCCACATACATTCTCAGAAAAAATATATATAAAAGCTGTCACTTGGGCAGTGAGGCATCCTTTCAAAAGTACATTTTTGTACATTATTTACTCTATAACATTGCATTTTAGTCCCTTAAAGGTACACATTTGTTTCTAAAATGTACATATTAATACCTTAAAAGTACATAGTATTACTTTTGAAAGGGTACACTCGAATGTTACCCTTTTAAAAGGGTCACCTTTGTACCTTATTTGTCTCATAATGTTGCATTTTAGTCCCTTTAAATGTACATACTTGTACCTAAAGTGCACATATTAGCACTTAAATGGTGCATATTAGTTCCTTTTGACAGGCTACTGTTCCAGTGATAGCTTTTGCAACTTTTTTTAAGAGTGTATCACTCCAGTAACAGCTTTTGCACTGTTTATTTTCTAAAAGCGCAACAACAAAATTGAAAATAATAGGTTTGCAACATTCTGACATCGTAAAGCACACCATAGAACATTTTTAGCCAATCTCAAATGAATACAAAGAGGTGGTGGACTTACTTTCCCTGAGGTAATTGAGATGTGAGAGCAGGACCTCCGTGTTATACACGCTGGTGAGTCTCAGGAAGTCCTCTTTGCTCATCTTGCAAAGTTCTTTTCCATCTGTGTTGTGGAACATGGCTGTGTCGATCTCCTGAAGACCATACTCTTTAATGGCCCAGTCTAACCATTGCCGCACATGGTCTGGAGACCAGAGAGAAGGGTCTGAAATGGAAATTAAAATACAAATTAGCCATAGAGTCAGGGATTAGATAGCTTACATCTAGCTTTCATTACTTTAAGTGTGAGAAATCAGTTTAATATCACCAAAACCACTTGTAATGATTAAAGTGGTGAGCGGGTCTTTTTGTTGTCATACAAACATATTTTCAGAGTATTTTCAGAGAAACAAAGTAATAAGTTCTGTTCTATTTGTGGCTCCAAATGGAAAGTCAAAAACAATGACTGTTCCAAACCTCCAAAGGTCATGCATTATTATTATTTTTTTATAGTGTCTTGTTTTTCCAGCAACTTTTGCTAAGTTCAGATCATCACTAAGGTCTTAAGAAAAATAAACCGCAATCTGAAGAAAATAATAATAATGCATGGCCACTGTTGGCATTCTTACATTTAGAAACACCCAATAGGGAAAATTCACCCAAAAATGAAAATTCTGTCATCATTTACACACCCTGTTGATGGTAGCTATTGACTTCCACAGTATTGAAAAAAATAATAATAAAAATACTATGAAAGTCAATGGCTACCATCAACTGTTTGCTTATTTCTGTGGACTAGTATTTTCAATATTAAAATATTTGATTTAAATATTTCATTGGTACACTGTAAAAATTGAATAATTATTTAGTGTATGTTTTAAAAGCAAATGCAATTTGACTTTTCTAATTCAATGTGCTATTTACTATTTCTTTGTAATTATTTGTAAAATGAATCGTTTTTATTGTTTATTTTCAGTGTATTAAACTTAAACCCATATAAATGCACCATTCATTATGTAGTCATGACGAGACAAACTGCAAATACCTGCTGGGACGATAACTCTCCTCTCATTGGTTGTCATGTTTGGGGGCGGAGCACACTTCTCATCCATGTAGCCAGTATAGTTCATCTGAGATGCGTCGGTCCCACCCACCATTTTATTGCATTTACCCACACTACAGTCCACCGGGGACTCTCTGCTACAAAGAGACCGGGAGACAGAAAGCAAACCAAATATTGCTTACTAATGCTTATTTCATACAGAGCAACTCACAAAAACAGAATAATGGCAACAAATTAGTTTTTTTTTCTGCCATACCTGGATCCATTGATGTGGTCATATTCTCGCTTGACATTAACCCGGCCGGGCTGGTTGATCCACTCCTGCTGAGGGGGAATAGGGTTGATCTTGTGAGGCTGACCATAGTCCTGTGCACCGGACGCAGTCATGTCTGTCTTGGGTAAGGGAGCAGCAGCAGCGTATGGAGGCTCAAACAGAGACTGGTCTTCACTCACCACTGACAGCGCCTCCTGGAGGGTTGAACAGGCGGAAACTGTATCACTGTTTCTCATTAAAGCACAGAACCAATGACAAATGACTTTCAGTGCATCATGTGTAACCAGAATTAAGCAAAACAAACTAAATTGTGTTTTGCTGAAGGGCAGAATCACAGATGCTGGGTGCAAATGAAGCAGCACAATTGATTGCTTATACATCGCCACACCACTGCTACGGATATGGGAAAACTGCCTTGAAGTCAACATGAAATGCAACTTGTTTTACTTAATTTGACATATTTCCATGTGATTTCAATAAGGAGTTTTCAAGTCTTCAATAAGAAAAAAAAAAACATGTAGAGGTGGACTTTTTCCATTGCATTACATAGCAGAATGAAGTCAGGTGGTTGAAGGGGAGGGGTTAAAAAAGGGATTTGTGATGTCAGCAGAAAGGAAGGTTGTTTCGAAAGTGGAGCAAGGTATTGTGTGTTTAATTAAAAGACTAAAAGCATTTTTGTTTTCTAAGAATACCAATGAATTGTGCACAGTAAGACATGAAAAGTTCATTGTGAATGTGAATAGGGTATTAAGATCTGATTTAATGTCGACTAAAACAGTTTTATGTATCAGGTACTAAGATACTAATACTAATACTAATACTACTACTACAGTATATGCTGTAGGGTTATAACTAGCTGCATTGACATTACCCTTTAAATTGTGCAAATTGAAATTGCGAGTTGAAAATATGCCTATTGGAAACTCCCATACATCGCAGATTTTTTTTTTTTTTTACGCTTAAATAAGGTGTTTTTTCAGGCAATTCAAAAAAAGGAATATTTTGCAAAACAGCAATGTAAAAGATTATTTCGCATTTACAGAGCACATTAGACTAAATATAGCCAAAATAAAAAAATAATAATAATAATAAAATCTGTAGCCACGACATGAAAATTGTGTTTCAGTTGCATAACATGGGTTAATGGAAACGCTGCCATTTCGCAATGCTTTTTAATCAACATTTATAAAAAAGCGCCAAAGTTTTGCGCAAATCTGTAATAGAAACGAAGCTACTGTCTACACTGGAAAGAAAATGTAGTAACATTTTCACTCAGAAATTCCAAAGAAATAGCAAGTAACACATTGAATAAAATAAATCAGAATGAAATAGTATTTCATTGTAAAACACAATCCAATAATAAATTGTTCAAATGTTTAAAATGTAAAAGTGCCATTAAACTTCACTTTGAACATTAAACCATTTTTTTTTTAGAAGAATTTCAAAACATGACTTTCAAAGTACAAAATAACTTATTTTACTTAATTTATTTTACTTATTATTCTACTTAACTGGGGGGCCTAATGGTGAGCGAGTTGGGCTAGTAACCCAAAGGTTGCTGGTTCGATTCCCACACCGGCAGGAATTGAAGGTGGGGATTGTGAATGAACAGCGCCCTTTCCATCTTCAATACCATGACTGAAGTGCCCTTGAGCGAGGCTTATTTTTCATTTACATGTAAAATAAGGGATATTCAATAAAAAATCTTGTATTCTCCAGCAACCTTTGTTAAGTTCAGATCATCATAAAGGTCTTGAAAAAATGAATCGCAATTTTAAGAAAATAATAATAATGCATGGCCACTGTTGGCATTCTTACATTTACACTGTTAATAATAAAGGTGCTTAACAATGCCATAGATGGTTCCAAGAACCTTTACCATCTGAAGAACCTTTCTGCTTCACAAAAGGTTCTTTGTGGCTAAAGAAGGTTCTTCAGATTATAAAAAGGTAAGAAAGAGATGGTTCTTTAAATAACTTTTGACTGAATGGTTCTTTGTGGAACCAAAAATGGTTCTTCTATGGCATCGCTGTGAAGAACCTTTTAAAGCACCTTTATTTTTTAAGAGTGTAGAAAACAGTATTTTACAGTTTATTTTAGTGCAGCTTCTACACCTTATAGGAAAAGTTACCCAAAAAAGATTCCGCCATCATTTACTCACCCTATTGATGGTAGCTATTGACTTTCACAGTAAAAAAACATGGAGAATAGGACTGTTTTATCTTAATGGTATTGTGAAAAGTGGGAATTACATACTAGAATGGTGTTAATTGGTGTTAAATGGTGTTAAGGTGGTTGAAGAAGAGGGAGTTAAACAAGAGGGATTTGTGATGCAAGCAGAAAGGAAAGCCATTTAGGATTCTGTTTTGATAAAAGATTATGAATAGATTTTATTTTATTTTTTAAGAAAGCAAAACAAAGGTTAGTAGTAGTCTTTTAAGTAAATTTCAGTGCGCAACTGAATAGGAAAGTGAAGTAAATAGGGTACTTTGCTTTTAATGTTGACTTCAACAGTTTTATATATCATCAAGAAATAATAATAATAATAATAATAATAATAATAATAATAATAATAATAATTAGCCAAATGCTTCAGGGTTATCACTGTCTAAACACAACAGTTAACCTCACATGGACCACTAAACCTTTTGGTTAGGAGAAGAATTTCAAGTCGTGACTTTCATTAAATAAAAGATTTCTTAGTAGATTTCTTGCTTGTGACTCATATATGAAACAGAACAGAGGCAGAGAGATCTGTCCAAGGTCACTTCTACATTTGCTCTCATTGCAGGCGCTCAGCTGGGGTGATGTACTTTTATTAAAGAAAACAAACTCGGCAGACAGGCCCCTCTGGAGAGAGCAGCGTCTACACGTGCATGTGTTCGTCTCCATTCACATCTCAGTCGAATCTTTCTTTCAGTATTCTGAAAACTACCCTGAACCAATCACCTAGATTTCCCATTGTTATTTCAACTATAAACATCAATAAAACCATTAACATTCACAGAAATTTAACCTCAATAAATGCACAGATGAACCACATAAAATATTGTGGATTTTGAGTGATTTTAGAGCTTTGATGCTCGTTAATTTTATCAAATCATATACATAAAGCATACAACTTCTAAATATCGAATTGTGTGCACTTTACAATTCATGCTGCTGTTATTTAGAGGTTAAGAGTTAATGACAAATGGGATCTTGAGGCACTCCGTGAGTTTTTTGCAATTCTTTTTCCCTCTTGAACTTTCATGACAGTCTTCATCAATTTGATCAGCGTCCCACGGACAGTATCGGGGCGACCCACAGCAGCAGGCCTGTGCCATGATAAGTATGGCAGAGTTAAGGAATGCCTTTATGGTGCCAGATAAGGCCAGAGCTGCTATTACGACTGTTACACGTTACTTACACGCAGACATATCAGCCTCCACCATATAATTCATGATTGGCAGTCAGTCCTTCCCAAGATTACAGAGGGTTGTAAAAATAGGAAAATCTAATTCCACACTCATGCTCGTATATACGTACAGACAGGCCTGTCAAAAGGCGAAATTCCTTCATCTCTGCGAAAGAGAGTGCTAAATGATGGTCAGCGCACAAGTGCAAGCTTCTTGTTACAATGAGGTTAAAATACTCACAAAGGTGCCATTTTCCTTAGGCTATATATTGGCCGTGTCTGCATGGCTCGCTTAAACCGTCCAGAACCACAGGCTAGTTTGGTGTTGTAGATTTATGGTGAGGTACGCCAACAGCTGAACATGCTGCATAAGTAATACATTATGCTACCCTGTATTATGATTCTCACTGGAAAAGCAATTTTGAAAAATTTCATATTAGTAATTTAACAGCCAACTTAATCATCATCTCTCGTCCCGCAGAAGATGCGTCATTCTGTCGGGATGTACGGACCCCATTAAAAGCACAGTGCTATTTTACACAGAGTGCATTCCTCTCTTTTGTTTCAGGAGGAAAAGGAAACCTGACAGGAAACCAGATTGTGTGGAACAGGAAATACCCGTGGATTGAGACCCCCTCCTTATTGTCGACTAAAGTGTACAGTTAGAAATCAATCAAGAAAGCTGTATGTGTCCAATTCCAACTAAATAACACACTATTTATTCTATATTACATTAATGCTACAGTGTTTGGTGACTTTTTTTTAAATATTGTGGGTAGCACTTTATATTAAGTGTATTTTAAACACAATGTACTAACATTGAACGTTAAAGCATTTTAGGTAAGGGTTAGTGCTGGGGTTAGGGGCATACAAAATAAAAAAATAAACATAAATATCAAATGTGAATCACTCAAAAAAGAACATTGGAGTTCACAACTAACTTAATTGTTTTCTGTCCTGTCACTGTCCTAATGAATATAGCCTATGTTGTATGTAAATATTGACAGTGACAGGAGAGGCAAAACACATAAACCCTCATATGTGACCCTGGATCACAAAATCTTAAGTTGAATGGGTATATTTGTAGAAATGGCTAACAACATTGTATGCGTCAAAAATGGCAATTTTTCTTTTATGCCAAAAATCATTAGGATATTAAATAAAGATCATGTTCCATGAAGATATTTTGTAGATGTCCTACCATAAGTATATCAAAATTTAATTTTTGATTAGTAATATGCATTGCTAAGATGTTCATTTGGACAACTTTAAAGATGATTTTCTCAGTATTTACATTATTTTTGCAACCTCAGATTCCAGATTTTCAAATAGTTGTATCTCAGCCGAATATTTCCTATCCTATAACACCATATATCAATGGAAGGCTTTTTATACTTGTGTATAAATCTTAATTAAAAAAGAATAAAAAATACTCTTATGACTGGTTTTGTGGTCAAGGGTCACATATATACATATTATTTTAACTGAGATATGATTTTGATTTAGAAAAAATAAAATAAAATAAAATAAAATAAAGGGCAGTATAACAATTTAATTATGTATTGACATTGTAATAATAATAATAATAATTTTAACAGTAATAAACATTTTAACAGCCAATCACAACAGTACTGATCATATAATAATAACAAACATTATCATTTTTATTCTTGATACCATATTCTACAAGGATTTTGTGCTCTTTGGAGAGTTGCTGGATTAAAATCGTTCTTTTTCTGTCCTCAATCACCCCAGTGCAATCGAAACAGTCTATTTAACATGATAAAATCTAACACAAGCATAATGTGTACGGCCCCAAACATATACCACACCCAAAACCACTTATATGACCGCAAAAAAGGAGTGTTTGAATCTGCAGCCCTCCCCTCCAGACAGAGTCAGCAATCAATCAGTGATCGTTACCTTATTTGATGCTCAAATATTTCATTCAACAAATTGATTGTTGCTTTTAATCGAAGATTGAATATGCGGATTATCTACATTTAAATATCTATTTTTATATCTAAAAAAAAAAAATCGAAAATTCACAGAGTAACGGTGTGGACCACACACAACTAATTCTTCTAAGAGCGCGTTTTCTTATGTTATTTGTGTTAACAAGCCATTCAAGAGTAATTGTCAAAAGAAGGGAAAGACTGTGGAGTAATATTTTATTGTGGGTGGGCTCGGCTTTTGAACTATATGAATGGTTGGAAAACCTCGGCACGGTGCCACTCCAATTGCGCAGCCACATCTCTAGCCTAAAGCTTTATGATTTATATAAACCACTGCACTGCATTCACACGCGCGCGCCACGGTAAACGGAAAACACAAAGCAGCCTCGTCGAGCACCGGACTTTCGCTACTCTAATCGTAAAAACGAAACATTAGTTTTTTTCTTGGCGAAACATCTTTACTCCATCACAAACAGCGGGTCTAGTCCGTGCGTTTTTACGAGCGTCCGAGTGTGTGTAGAATCCATCTGAACGCTCGTATCCTCCGCTATAGTTTTAAACTTTCAACAAAGTTTCGACGAAAAGGAAAAGGAAACTTGGAGAGAGAGAGAAGAGGAAAAGCGCAGCTCGGAGCGGCTGAAAAGTCCCAGACAGGCAGAACTACAGGCGTCTAAGCTCTCAAACTCTGTCCATCTCAGAAAGATCCCTCTCCTCCACTCTTACCTTAATAGTTCCGTCCATTTTGCGCAATTTTCAGTGGAGCCCGACAATATTCCAAACATGACACGCGTCTGAATTAATTCCAGCCCCCGATATGTGGCGGAGAGACAGAGACAGTTTCGCCGGATGGTTTTTTTCCTCTAAATTTGGGAAGTGAAGTCACTGCGCTTGAGAAGGAAGCCGTGTAGCCTATGTGTATGTGTGTGCGTGTGTGCAGTGTGTGTCACTGGCCCTGCCTTCATTACGGCACCCAAAGCAGGATATTTGTCCCGAGAAGATAAGACACCAAAACAATAGTGTTTCTTTCCTTTGTACATGTTTTTGCCTGGAAATATTTACAGAATGCCCGCCAGCTCTTTACATTTGTTGCGCTTTTTCCGACATTAAAGTTTTGGTAGAAACAGCATTGACGCATCGAATGTGTGTTAAAAATAATAATACAATCTAAAATAGGAAATAACGTTAAACTAATAAATAAAATAATAAATAAATAAAAATAACAGCTATAAATCTTGTTGACTTTTTACATTATAGCAGGTTAATCATATTAATGTCATAATATTAGAATCGGTGTTCCGACATAGGAAAGCGCAAACTGGATCTACCTATAGTGAAGTGAAGAATGTGACGAGTCCTAACTTCTTTCGTTGCAAAAACGGGTTTCCATTAATAAAACCTAAGCCCGCAGCGCCGAGTCTGTCTGCTCCACACGTGTGCGCACCTCTGAATGCACATGAATAGCATATCTCCAGCAATGCTGGTGCTCTTAGGCTGTATGGACCATATAGAGAGGCTGATTCATCTCGTGTGCTTGCTGCTCAACATTTCGCAAAATCAATAACACATGGCCTTACATTGTTCATGTCTTCATGGGAAATGAGGGGAATCGTCTTTATTATAGACCACATTTACTGTACATCAAATATTTACTTAAATCCTAACAAAACATTATCACGATAAAAACAGATTTTGCAGTGTATACTATTTTGCATCAATATTATATGGTAATAACACCATCATTTTCCTATATATACAGTGCTTGTGATTCCGTTTGCCAAATGTGAGTCTTTCTCCACCCCCTACACTTTTTTTGTGCGCTCTAATACCAAGCGTACTCTAGACGCACAGCCAGCCCAAAACATGACCAGACCCCCGGATCCTGAGACCCCCTGACCGAGAGGGCCATGCCTAGGGGAGCAAGACTGAGTCTGCGCCGGCTGGCTTGCACTGTTTGCGACATGGGGGTCTAGAGGGGGGAGAGGCCCCCTCGAGAGCGCCACATCTGGATCCTGCTAGGGGTCAAGGCTTCTCCTGCCTGAGGCCTGCACAGTAATTAACGGAGACACCTTGTTTAACCATTTCGAGTCAGGGCCCCTCTCTCGTGCACAAAACAACGCTGGCTTTTCTTTCATTCAAATAAACGGCGTTGGCATATATTTATCCATTTCTGTGTTCTGCATTCTTGGAGAGGGTGGAGGACGGTGACAGAGCAGAAAGATGGGAATTGGGGTTTGGTCCGAAGTAACCATTTTCCGTCATTTACACTATTATTTATGGCTGAGTAATACAGATTTGGATTTGGATCATAATATCAGGTTTTGGGACATGTGTATGCGAGTTGCAGTGGAAGGGTGGACATCATTTTCACAGAGCGTGGGACTTGATAGCTGAAACATATGTTTCCCTAGAGGGGCCGCTTAGACTCCACCATTCTTTTAATTAAAACACCATTATCTCTGAGCGCATGACGAGACGGAGATCTGGCGGAGAGGGGTCACTAATGACAGTATAATTATGTTTTATGGTCTCCATTTCGATTATTATAAATGAGACGTCTCTTCACTTGAGACTAAACTATATATCAGATAAATAGGGGGCACAATCGTTTCATTCAAAATTACGAACTGCATTTGAGGTGGAATAAAGCAATTGTTATAGTAGATGGGTACGACATTCGTTGTTTGACGTCAAAAGGCTTGTCTTGCTCTATTTAGACATCATCTGCTTATCCAAACCAAGGCTGTTTCCAGATGCAGTGTGTTTTCAACTCTCAAGATGTAATGATAAGTTGTCCAAAAGAAATGAAGTTTTATTTATGGACCAAACATCTTCGTGAGGTGCATCATTAAACCTAGAAAATCAGCCTCTTTTCCCGCGTGGCACTTGCCCAGGTCATTATGAGTCCAGCGGTAACAAACATTTTGGAAGGCCAATAAACAGATGCATGTTGGTTTATGTAGTGAGCCACAGAACATCTGGCTCGACGCTGGAGCTTGACAGCCAGGCATTTCTCCCAACCACGACCTGTGGGAAGCCAGTGGCCCAACGCTACTGGAAAAACCCTGAAGTGCCGGAGTAAGACTAACCCAGAGTGAGACCAGAGGCTTCCTCAACTTTAAAAGGAATAAAGAAGAAAAAAATCTGTGTGGGAACAACGTGGTAAACGGACTTTGGGACTTTCGACCATACAATTACATAACGAGCCACTAAAGTCTACAAGTATAGACCTAATTTACAGATCCTCTATCTATCTATCTATCTATCTATCTATCTATCTATCTATCTATCTATCTATCTATGAGAAAATATACGAGCGAAGCTGTAGGCATCATGCTTCTCAGGTTGCTTGAGACTGTCACGAGCCCCTTCCTCTCACGCGCAAAGAATGACACGAACAACGAAAAATAGAGACTGCAGCACACAACACCAAACTGTCTGGCCTCATGCTCCGGGCCATAATTAATTTGAGATTTATTTTTACTGGAAAGCTCCAGTCTCGCCCGTCCTTAACCAAACAAAAACCTTAACCCGTGGCTTCGCCTGAATGAAGCTGAATATTTCTCTGAAACTGGCCTTTTTTGAGACGTGCTGAGGTAAATCCCCTTTCCCGCTCAAATTCTGCCCGCCAGCAACAACACCCAAATATGACCGTTTATCTGCAGCATGCGAATTAAAGAGGGGGAGGGGTACATACTTGTGTAAATATTTCTGGAACATATTTCTTAAATATTCGTCAAATTTGACCAAAACAAAAACTTGGTTTTGGTTCTATTCGAAGAATGTCCTAATACAGACACACCCAAAGAGTGTCTAAAAATAAGAATAAATACAAAACCAAAAATCGTAAAATACAACACCAATAATAACATAAATATTTCCAGAGACTTCTATTGCTCCATTTTATTGTTGTTTATACGTGGCCAAACTCCACTGCCACGCAGTGCACTATTTATTTTTCAGTCTGTGGAGAGAAAGCTGGATTTCAAAGAGAAGGTTTTCCCTCAACATTCCTGCGCTGCTAATGTCTCGAAACAAATCGAGGACTGTTCGTGGGACTGTGAAACGCAGCCCCTCTGTGGAGGAACACAAACTATAGCGTCTGCATGAAAAGCTCCCTTATGCAGGGGGGCAATAAGTCTCCATAACATAACAACTCGGCTCTGGAAAGTATGCTGATTGTAAAGATATAATGAATGACTTTAGCAGGCACAATACTTCATTTTCATGGCTCTGTCTGTACGCTCTGCACTAAGCCTTTTGATACATTAAAGTTATTGCTGTGGCACTTTGCCATAAATAACCATCCAAATATGCCAATGTACATTTCAGCCTCTATAAGAATGAACAGTGATAATACAACATACCTTTCATTGAGAGGTAGCCTATATAACTCCGTGTTAGCGCCAGAAAGTGAGTAAGTGGCATAATCAGTGTGGGCTTATACAGTAAACCCAAAACCCATCTGAAGAGATTCCTTAAACTGTTCGAGTTTGAATGACCGAGTTATATATATTTGTTATATATGGAAACTTCCCTATGCATGGTTGGTCGAACTTAGCTCATGCAAAAACAGATGTCTGCCATTTGCAATGTTTACATTCTTTAAAACCATGTCGGGAAAAAAAAATGAACCACGTCAAATACAATAATGTACAATAAGTAACATTTGTGAAAGTCAAAGATGGCCTGTCCCTTAGTTCAATGGCCAGAACAAATTTAAGACTAAGCTTGACAGACATACACACTCTCCCAGATGTGTTGTAAACCAATTAACCCAATCATCAAACTAAACTTCCTTCATATTGTATCATTTTAAGTCAAATACGAGGAGAGGTGAATCCGGAAAACCGCGTTTTACAAGCCATTTACATCAGTCACCAATGCAACTCGGAAGAGGAAAAAGGCAATTTAGACGTTCCACTCTGTTTCCTCCTACATTACCTGCTCGTAGTGACGATGTTGTCTTACCTTGACGTAAGACGACGTGTCGGGGACGGTCTGAAACATTTTCATTGGACAGAGAGCCCGGAAATGTGTGATGTTCACTTCACGGCCCCTTCAAAAAACAGATCCACAGGTCATCTTATAGGAAACTGGAATTTACCCAGTGCAAAACTAACAAATAAATAGGCCTAAGTTATACGTCTATAATAATAATAATAATAATAATAATAATAATAATAATAATAACAGGCATGACGAATTTAACCAATTTGTTTCTTAATTCTGACTTAATTTCGTCCGCCGCTCCAAGACATAACTGTTCCAAATTAGGTTCTGAAATGTAACTTAATTTAACAAACGAATTAATTCATATCGTTTAGTCCTTCGTTAATTCTCTTCGTTAGATCTCATTCAAATCAGCACAAACCATTTTATTTATTTATTTCTGTGAATTACACGGATTCTCCTCCGTGACCATGCCTGTTCTTTTTTAAAAATGCAGTTCCGTCTCTACATTGATATTTTTATTTCGTCAAAAGAAAAGCTCGTTTATCTGCATTCTCTGTATTTACCTGTATAATGTGTATAAATTGTAAAATCATTTGCAACGCAGCAGTTACTTTGAATAATATGGGCATCTTGGTTTCCACCCCGTTAAACCACATCCAGTAATCTAAACAGAGAGGTCAGATCTGGTTCATGAGCTTATATGAGGGACACGAGTGGAGCACGGTTTAACAGAGCAGCATTTATTTCCTTTTAAGAATTGTAGCCTATACCTTTCATCCCTCCAGAGATTTAAAATTCACAGGCGTTCATTTCATTCAATATTTTACCTAAACACTACAGTGGCAGTACAGGCAGAATTAAAAATAATAATAATAAATTCTAGGATTACTTATGATGATATAATCAAAATATCAGATACACATTATAATTTATGGTGATATAAAATCAAAATGATCAAAATATCAATTACACATTTTGCTTTTCTCTTCGCATTTCGTTTTTGAATGTGTTTATAAGATAGCTATATAAGATAAGTCAATTTGTGAAGTATATAGGCCCAGCCCCCTTCACGTTCAGAGCAGCCACATATTGAAACACTTTTCGTTTTAATAAGTGTAGCTTACAAAGTCTCGGGTGAAAGGGCACCTCGGGGACGGTGTCTTTTGCCTTTCCTTCGGCGTGCAATTACAGAGCAGACTGGCACTAGCATTATTTAACATTCCACAGCAGTTCAGGAGCACAATGAAAATAACTGATGGCCATATCAAAACACAGCGAGAGAAATAACGTAAACACAGAAATGCTTTATTTCTTACAAATTGTTCTGATTAGTGCACTGACAACTGACACGCTGTCTTTAAGTTTATTTATCCTTTTAGAGGTTATAATCATTAAATGAGGATTTATCAAGAAGAGTGATGTAGCCTACATAATAAATATAACTTTTGTTTGTTTGTTTCAGTTGTTTACAAAACCATTACTGTAAAAACATTAATTATATTCATGCATCATGTATAAAATCATATCTAGTTTCAGTCCACTTAGGTTATTTCTACTCACGTTTTCAGTGTAAATACGACTTTCTTCATCACTAATTCAATTTAACGTAATTTAAAAGCTGTAGCAAATTTATGACTGCAAGTTGTCACCTTGATTTTACAGGCAATTCAACCTTTGTAAGTAGTAATTTCTTGCATTGCACTTAAATAGCAAGACATTTTTATATCAATTTGTAGGCTACGTGAAGCATCAAGATGGCACATATTAGATGTTTACAGATTTTACATTAGTTTGAATAATGTAACATTAAACGAAAAACGTAGGACGCACATTAGTGCAACTCGGTAATGGTAGAAATCAAAATGCATTTGTCAGTTGTCTGTAAGGAATGAGACGTTGTGATGTAGATACCTGAACATACTGACCGTAATGAATAAATCACGAGTCTTATAATTCGCTCGATTTATATTCGCAGCGTCAGACCTCGGGCTCCTGCGGGCGAGAGCTTGGCTCGCCTCATAAACTTCCCCAAATGCATCCAATTTCTAAACGGTAAAAGAGCATAGAATTCCGCATCTGTGGCCAATTAAGTGACTGGAGGCTCAAGAGAACTGTTAAGTAACTGCATCGCCTCTCCTCCGAAGAGGACCGAGAGCTTCTAGTGTTTCATTTGAAGCGTCTTACCTAGCGTGTACGAGTTATCCATCAAATTGGGTCTTTCTCGACTGTCAACACATTGGAAACGAGCAAAGAAGCGACATACCAAAGTGGACAAGCAACTCAAAATCATTCGCCATTGAAAAGCAGTTCCACGTGCATGTGTTTTTAGTCCGGAAAAAAACGAAACGATGATTGTAGAGCGACAAAAACTTTATGGACAAACTAAAATCAGAAACAGCACAAGCTCAAATTCCCCAACGGTTAGCCTCGAACACAAAATACTCACCTGTTTTGTCTGTCACTGGGTAATTTTGAACTCTTCCAATCTTAAATAATTAGTCCCGTCTATGAGAAAGTGATTGTCATGGATAAGTGTGAGTTATGTTGAGTAGGCGTGTGAGGAGGAGAGGAGAGGAGGGATGTATGAATGGGGAAAAGTGAGATGGGAGAGCAGCGGCTACTGGCCAATGAGAAAGCACGAGCTCACCCTGAACATCCACTGAACCGTGAAATAAGGGAAATCTCACTGAAATGAGCAGGGCACCATAAAGCATGGAGGAAAACCGTGAAGCGTACAGGACATCCGAATATCTTCTGCAGATATATGACCATATCGAAAGTTTCACAATTTCATCAGTTTCTCATTCACCGACTTGCTTATTTCGTTCATTATGCATTTAAAAAAAAAAAAAAAACAAGAGCATTTGCAGAGCATAAAATACATCACTTTTTTTCTTCTTCTGGGAAATACGCATTTAAAATAATATTGAATTATTTATTTTATAGTTTTTTCCCCCTTTCAGAAGAATCAACGTCTCGTGAGGATGAACCCGCTCAGTGGGCTCATGTCACATCCACGCGTCACCCGTGAGGGTCTCTTTCCTGTTAGGTTGACCCTGTTCACTTCACTAACTCCATTTCCTCCACCCGAGAACTCCTTCAAAGAACCAGCGGCAGGTTTACAGTCGGGAAAGTCGCTGATGCATTAGGTTTGAATATCAGTGAGGAACCAAACACTTGATAAAGACTTCTCATTGATGAGGGTTCTCAAATGAGGCCTGACCGTTTTTTTAAAGTGTTGATTGTGATGACACTTCACATGGGGTTTATAATTACATTTACATAACTAGAAATGTACAAACTACTTAATATGTAGGCTACCACATTGTGATTTAAGTGCTAGTTTGAAATCAATTATTACACAAGGTAATAATGTGCAACATATGGGTGCAGCAATAAAAAGTGTTACAATATGTTGCAAAATAATAATGTGTGCCTTTGCTAATGGATTTTATGTAGTAATTTAGTTTTACCTCATTGTCCCAAAACTAGATTGATGAATGTGACACACACACACACACACACACACACACACAAAAGTAGTAAAAAACATTATTCCCATAAGTCTAAATTTACCTGATTGATTTAGGTAAACCTGAGTAAACTCTGACATAACAGTATTTGGAAAAGCATGCAACGTTCCCCTAAGATCACATAAATTCTTTTAAACAATAGCAGGAAATTGCCACCTTACCCAGACGGGAAACATATCTGAAGGCAACCGTCACTACTTGCAATGCCTGAATGTCATTTACAACATGTAAAATGCTAGATTTCTATATTGTTTAACCAACACAGAAAGGTTTTATTTGTTTATCATTGTATATTATTAATATTTTTTTATTTTTTTTCCCCCTCAGTGTATGCTGTCTAAGTAGTTCCTGGAATTTTACAGATGTCAGGAATGAGAACACATCAATGGCTTGATGACGCACTTCCATACAAGCCTTTTGACAGGAGTAACAGGAGAAACAATAAACAGTGTTTGTGTTAAGTTCTCAGAAACTGGTTGTTTTTTCTCCCTTTCTCCTTTGTCTTGTTGCTTCAAAGTTGTTACTGTAATAATATCATGTTCAGTAATAAATGAACTAAGGGATCTTGACAGACTGTAAAAAGGAACGGAAACAAATATATTCAAGCATAATTCATTAAAAAACAGTTCTCAATAGTACCTACACTCATTGGCATTGATGGTTGAATAACCTTTAAAATCCACTGAACCTTTTCAGTGCACGAAAGATTCTTTGTAATAGGAAATTTTTCTTTAGATTATTAAAATGTTCTTCACACATTTTAAGAGCTTTCTTCTGGGAAACCGAAATGGTTCTTCTATGGCATCATGCCAAAAAAAAAACCTTAAAACCGTAAAGCTGACTAACAAGAGTGAAATTAGACACAAAACTTTTCTATTACATGTAAGCATCTTATTAACATGTGTTTATATTTTATCCATCACTTGGTTTTACTATTGTGTTTCAATACACATTCAGAATTTGCAATGCAAAATGCAATCAAAGGTTAAGGCCATCTGTATTGCACTCAAAAAAAGAATGTGAACAATATTAGTCTCCATAAAACGGTTAAAAATGTAACCGTCTCTCATGGGATCTGGCATCTCACGAGCTGAATTCCTGCATCCCATCTATGATCAGCCCCCGTGGCTGGTGTTAGCAATAGAGATTTATCTCAAAGGTTCAGCTCCACCTCCAGGGACCTCTCTAATATCTGTCTATTTAGGAATATGCAGAAACATACGGACGTGTCTGATTACGTGTCTGATTGTAGTAATGAAGGCCTGGGTCGTCCAACGTAATGTCTTATTTATTTAACTGGAGGAGCAAGAGAGCAGCAGAGATGAAGATAGCTCATTTTCCACATCTCTCCATGTTCTCAAGGGGGACGCGTAAATGAGATGCCGGCACCAGTGAAGGCAGGGCAACTCTTTTCACGCTAACCCCGTCAAGGCCCACACGCAACAGGGTAAACCCAAGGGCTTTACTAAAATGAAGCACAATCAGACTCATTCGTACCTAAACGCCAGTATTTCAACACTGGAAAATGGAAGACGTTCTACAAAACAGTGTGACTCATAATCTCATATTCTACTCCCTTAGCCCTCATAAAACTACATAGAGAATAGTTATGAACACCTGGAGAAGGCTATCCGTTTTTTCCTGTCCTCATTCACGAAGCCTCGCATGGATTTCATGTGCTGAGTGTGAACTCTCTAGATTCATGGTTTGTAATATGAATTTCACAGACAGGTGAAACCAGATCTGGAAATGTATCTTTATGCAAACAGCAGACCACTCATGTGTGTCATTAGAATTTGCAAAGGGAAATTAAACCGCTGTGGTTGGTTTATAAGAGAGCATTTATAAAGGTAAAGCCATACCAGCGAAAGTGCTGAACTTCCTAATAAGACACCAATCATCACGGCTGTTAGCTCCATCCAAAGGAAGCAATAGATGACCTCTCGGTAATGTCACACATCTGGTTTAATCAGGTTGTCTTTCAGACAGAAAGATTTAAGTTTAGACCAACAGAGTGCAAAAAAATAATTCCAAACTATAAAGTGAGACAACTAAATTGCACAGTAGATCACATCCCTAACATACCATCTAGGGATTTTAGTTACTGAATAATGTCCATTATGTTCAAAAGAAATTTTCTCTTTAGGGCTGTAAATTATACAGTATAGTTTTTCAGACCAATTCCAACCGGTAATGCAGCTTTCTAAACTACTAATTCAAAAACAGGCTCATAATAAGAGTCGTTCTTTTCGGAAAGCTGCCTCTATTTTGATCGCTAATTCGCTAAAATAGAACGGGCTCTTGTATGTGAATCTTACTGCATTGCATCTTATTTCGAAACACAGTTTTGTTAAGCTTCGAAACCTTCGCAAATCATGTTCAAACCGGCATCAAAGTCATGATTTCCGTAAATTAGGCTTTGCTGTGTCGTAACCGTTTCTAATAGTCTCTACATTTCAATGGTTCACCGTAAGGGGCGATCTCTGTGAACCATATGGTTTTGACCTGTTCTCTGATCGATTTAATAAACTTAGACATTTAATGACACATTTCTATAATAAAAAGGAAGAGTTGAAGTTATTATTTAATTATTGGCCTGATTAACCAAGCTCCCCGTAAAACAAACAAAACAAGCCTTGTAATTTAATAAAACAACACATACACTTTATATTTAATGGCATTAGATAATTTGAACTTAACACATTACACTTTCAATAAAACATTTGCAACTGTCCTTACTAAAATTAACCAAGGTTTTACTGTAGTAACAGTAACAGTATGGTAACCAAGTTTTTGTCGTTGTTGTTGTTTTTGGCGTATGCATACCGATGACCACCCTGCTGAAAAAAAACAGCTAAAACCAGCCTAGGGTGGTTGGCTGGTCTTAGCTGGTTCAAGCTGGTTTTAGCTGGTCTCCCAGCCTGGCCAGGCTGGTTTTAGCTGGTGGTTTCCCAGGGTGGAAAAGTGGCCAAAACCCCTCTAAAACCAGCCTCCTGACCAGCTAAAACCAGGCTGGTTGACCAGCTAAAACCAGCCAACTGGTTTTCACAGTTTTCTTTCACCAGGGCATTTTTATAACTACAGGTTTACTACAAATACCATGGTTAAACTAGCAAATCCATAGTGGTTACCAAGGTTTAAATACAGTAACCATTTTTTTTTTTTTTTTTTTTTGGTTTTATCTGTAGTAAAACCAATTTAACTTCTTTTGGATTTTATAGCCACAGTTTTACTACAAATACCACATTTAAACCAGCAAAACCATGGTTAATTTGGGGTTACCAAGGTTTTTGGCTTTATCTGTAGCAAAACTGTGGTTAATTTTTGTAGGGTTGGTTTATAAAAGGTGTTTTAATGCATGTTCCGACCAGTAGTGGGTGGTGTTTTAAGATCTTTCGAAAAGTGATTCATTTTGCGAAGCAATTGATTCAAAATTTTGAAAAGCTTTGTTTCTCCCATTAATACTGCATGTCAAAATAACATAAATTATGATTTATTTCATGATGGTGTAGGGCAGAGCCGGTACATGAAACAGTGATAAAGGTAATCTAAATGATCATATTACAAAAATATTAATTTAAAACAGGGCCCAAAATATGCACCTAGGCAATTTGAGCAGTTTTGACACGAATGCTAGTTTATACATACAGCCGAATGCACAGCCTTTAATTATACTCCATTTGATAGTATGCACAAACACACACCTGACATATGCGCATTAGAAAGTTTCATCCTAGTTCAGCGACTGCAATATTTCTCTCCACAAGTTATCATTGATAAAAATATCCTTTGCATGGATTTGTATATCATCCTTTTTTCAGGGGATATATCTACTTCCATTCTCCACTGATGTCAGTGCCAGTGGCGTGCATGGAGGGGAGCCTGCCCCTTTAGTAGCAGATAATCTAGGTGCCCCCTGAAACGTAATTTCTACTGAGGAAGGACCCATACTGTATGCCCTCGTAACGGGATTTCTCCCCTGCCCATCCAGAGGTTTGTGCACGCCGCTGGTCAGTGCACACATGCACGAGTGATTTGAGCGGAAATTACATCATGTGCATTGTACGCATACCTTAGTGTTTGCATAAAAACCAAAGTATGCTTTCTAAGTAAGATAATTCCAAAATAAATATTTTTTATCAAGACCTAGTACCAAGTCGCAATTATTAATAATACCTGTTCTCATTTCATCCACCAACTGTCAGTGAAACTCTAGGGCATTAATCTTCGCATTTAAGACTAGCCAGGTGAAATAGAGCCATGAGCATAAGGGGAAAAAAATCCTTGGTGGAAAACAGCTAGTCAAAGCATATGACTGCACACCTCGTCTACGAAAATTTAAAATAATCTCGCCTCAATAAATCCTCTGACCACTCATCATTCAACAGGCTTTTAGCGGGCCCTTAAAGAAAAGCAGCAACTGAAATGAATACGCTGTCACCTCTCATTTCTGTCCACAGTCCGGCCCTGTGAGAGAGCGTGTTGTTCCCGGGGAAGTGGGATAGGACTCTCAGGTTTACCGTGCCATGCTCTTTTTCTCAGGCATTTGCTTTGAGGGCCCCCCTCCATTCCCCAAAACCCCCACCAGACGTGTCTGACAGCCTGAACTCGACGTGAGCCGCTCACCAGACTACAAAACTCATTCATCTGTGGCTCCAGCGGTCAAATCTGGATCCAATAAAGCAGGATACTATTGATCCCTTGTCTCGCTGAAACTCGCATTGGTGGTTCTTCACCACTAGGGGGTTCATTGAGCCAAGATTAGGCCAAGAAAATGACAATGAAAAGACATAATTGTGCAGTTTTGTTTATGTGTGAGATGTATACAAATACAAATACATACAATATTTTTTAGTTATATAGGTCATGTTCTAGCAATCTTGGGTATGACTGGGTATCACAGTGATAACCACCAATATATATAATTTTACTTTTTTGTTTCTAAATAAGTGTTTGTACAGTGCCCTCTACTAATATTGGCACCCTTGTTAAATATGAGCAAAGGTGGCTGTTAAAATTAATCTGCATTGTTTATCCTTTAGATCTTTCATTCAAAAAAATTCACAAAATTCTAACCTTTCATTGAAGTAAAACGTTGGAAACTGGGGGGAAATCTCATAATGAAATAAATGTTTTTCTCTAGTTCACGTTGGCCACAATTATTGGCACCCCTAGAAATTTGTCTAAGTAAAATACCTCTGAAGTACATTCCCATTAATATTACATTTTTTTAGCACACCAGGGTGGCTAGGAGTATAAAATTGTCCAGCCATAACGTTCTGTATCACAGTATTATAAATATGAGGAACACTAAGGCCAAATTCCCATAATCATCCATCACAATGAGTAAAACTAAGGAATGTAGTTCTTATGTGCAAAACAAGTTTGTTGAGCTTCACAAAACAGAAAGTAGCTGTAAGAAAAGAGCTAACACACTGTAAATCCCCATTTCCACCATCAGGGCAATAATTAAGAAGTTCCAATCAACTAAAGATGTTAAAAATCTGCCTGGAAGAGGACACGGTAAGGAGGAGACTTTGAGGGGCCAAAGACTCTTCAAGAATCACAGCTGGAGAATTGCAGATATTAGCTGAGTCTTGGGGTCAGAAAGCCTAAAATAAAAATATCACACAGCCCCTACATCACCACATGTTGTTCAAGAGGGTTTCAAGAAAAATCTTCCTCACTCACCGAAAAACAAACTCCAGCATATTCAATTGTCAGACATGATTGGAACTTCAAACAGGACTGGCTTCTATGGTCAGATGAAACTAAAAAATGAGCTTTTTGGCCAAACCACCAGATGGGTTTGGTGCAAACAGGGATAAAAAGTACCCCATGCCCACGGTTAAAAATACTGCTGGGTCTTTAATGTTGTGGGCCTATTTTTTCTGCTGGAGGTCCTGAACATCTTGTTCAGATAGATGGCATCATGGATTCTGTCAAATACCAATGGATAAAGAATCTAAACCTGCCTGCCTCTGTTAGAAATCTTATATGGGCTGTGGTTGGATCTTCCATCAGGACAATGATCCAAAACAAACTCAAACACAAAAATGTGTCACTGAGCACGGAATGAAGCTTGTGCCATGGCCATCCCAGTTCCCTGACCTGAACCCTGTAGAAACATGAAGCTGTGAATTTAAAGGATCTGGAGAGATTCTATATGGAAGAATGGTCTCTGCTCTTTGATCAGGTGCTCTCCAAACTCATTAGACATTGTTAGAGAAAACTCAGAGATGTTATTTTGGGAAAAGGACGTTGAAATAATTGGGTGCCAATAATTGTGGCCATAACCTTTTTAGAGAGAGAGAGAAAAAAAAAAAACCATTT